>NC_084738.1:30889563-31167063 GCF_033978785.1 Entelurus aequoreus
TAAGGCAAACGCAAGAACAACTTTCATAGACGTGGCCATCTTGATTTCCGACCTCGTAACTGGAACGCCTTTAGCTCGGCTGTGAAGTCATTCCCAGCGCCGACTTCCAACTTCCGAGGTTAATGGAACGCACTAGTATACCTGCACAATTTGCTAGCTTTTTTTGGTGTGTCAATTCCACAATTATACACCTCAAAGTCATAACATTTGGTAATTTATACATGCTAACTGTTGGAGTGCTAACATTGGCATACTAATTTTAGCATGCTAACATTAGCATGTTAACAGTTACCACAAGTACAGAGGTGGGTAGTAACGTGCTACATTTACTTACCGTAAGTACATTTTTGGATAAATTGTACATGTCAGAGTAGTTTTAATGCAACATACCTTTTACTTTTACTTAAAGGCCTACTGAAACCCACTACTACCGACCACGTAGTCTGATAGTTTATATATCAATGATGAAATCTTAACATTGCAACACATGCCAATACGGCTGGGTTAACTTATAAAGTGCAATTTTAAATTTCCCGCTAAACTTCCGGTTGAAAACGTGTATGTATGATGACGTATGCGCGTGACGTCAATCGTTGAACTGGAAGTATTGGTACACCATTGAATCCAATACAAAAAGCTCTGTTTTCATCTCAAAATTCCACAGTATTCTGGACATCTGTGTTGGTGAATCTTTTGCAATTTGTTTAATGAACAATGAAGACTGCAAAGAAGAAAGTTGTAGGTGGGATCGGTGTATTAGCGGCGGACTACAGCAACACAACCAGGAGGACTTTGAGATGGATAGCAGCCGCCGACCTCACCTTGACTTCCTCTGTCTCCGGGCCGCCGACCGCATCTATGATCGGGTGAAGTCTTTCGTCGCTCCGTCGATCGCTGGAACGCAGGTGAGCACGGGTGTTGATGAGCAGATGAGGGCTGGCTGGCGTAGGTGGATAGCTAATGTTTTTAGCATAGCTCTGTGAGGTCCTGTTGCTAAGTTAGCTTCAATGGCATCGTTAGCAACAGCATTGTTAAGCTTCGCCAGGCTGGAAAGCATTAACCGTGTAGTTACATGTCCATGGTTTAATAGTATTGTTGATTTTCTGTCTATCCTTCCAGTTATGGGTTTATTTCTTTTGTTTCTATCTGCATTTAAGCACGATGCTATCACGTTAGCTCCGTAGCTAAAGAGCTTCCCTGATGTCGTGGAGATAAAAGTCACTGTGAATGTCCATTTAGCGTTCTCGACTCTCATTTTCAAGAGGATATAGTATCCGAGGTGGTTTAAAATACAAATCCGTGATCCACAATAGAAAAAGGAGAAAGTGTGGAATCCAATGAACCCTTGTACCTAAGTTATGGTCAGAGCGAAAAAAGATACGTCCTGCACTGCACTCTAGTCCTTCACTCTCACGTTACTCATCCACAAATCTTTCATCCTCGCTCAAATTAATGGGGTAATCGTCACTTTCTCGGTCCGAATCGCTCTCGCTGCATTGTAAACGATGGGGAAATGTGAGGAGCCTTTCAATCTGTGACGTCACGCTACTTCCGGTACAGGCAAGGCTTTTTTTTATCAGAGACCAAAAGTTGCGAACTTTATCGTCGATGTTCTCTACTAATCCTTTCAGCAAAAATATGGCAATATCGCGAAATGATCAAGTATGACACATTTAAATAAAAAAAAATCATTTCAGTAGGCCTTTAAGTATTTTTGGGAAGAAGAAACGCTGCTTTTACTCTGTTACATTGAGTTTCATTCCGATCGTCACATGATTTAGATCATTATTATTTATTAATTAAGGCTTGCAAAGACGTGTTCATCTGTCAGCGAGCCTTTTTCCTGTCGGCACTGTTTCGCCAATCCAAAGGAGCCTGGCAGTCACATGACTCCATTTTGCCAATCAAACGCTGCCTGGCATTCCACATTATTTGCAGGCGAAGAGGAGTAAGCCAAACAAGCGAAAAGTACAGATATAGAAGCTGAAATAGGTCAATATTTTGAAGGTGTATGATGAAATAGAAACCTACTTGTTTAATAATTGTCAGACTGTTTCCAAAGAAGACAATTTATGACATGACGCCAGTCGCCAGCACATCCCGGCTGTTTGTAAGAACTAGTGAACAGAAACCTCCTAAAAGACGTATTATGACACTAAAACTTTTTTGTATACAAAATGGAGTTAATCCAGAGTATGTCTCGTTAGTCCAGGGGTCACCAACCTTTTTGAAACCAAGGGCTACTTCTTGGGTACTGATTACTGCGAAGGGCTACCAGTTAGATACACACTTAAATAAATTGCCAGAAGTAGCCAATTTGCTCAGTTTACCTTTAACTCTGTTATTATTAATAATTAATGATATTTATCTTTGTGGAAACACTGATCATCTTAATGATTTCTCACAATAAATATATATAGAAACAGATAAATATCAATATGCAACACTTTATTTTTATATTTTCTCTAAGTGCACATTTTTCAAATTTAACATTTTCAAATGATCACTTCTAAGACAGTCTTGTGAAATCACAATATCCCATTTTAACTAGCTAGCCACTAACATTTTTTTAACAAATCATGAATTACTTTGCACCATGTTTGTACAAATAATAACAAAAGTAAACTCTCCAATTTTTAAATCATGTCACACTTTGAACTGGACACCAAATCTGTTATCTGTTTCTTTGTCAGTTAGTGGGAAGCCTGGCATTGCATGCTGTTAACTAGTGTGTTGTACTCTGGTGTGTAACTTGACACTGCAACTCTGAGTGAGTCTTGCAGATGTGCATCAGTGAGGCGTGTTCTGTGTTTGTTCTTGATGAAGTTCGGGTCAGAAAAGGCTGATTCACAAAGATAAGATTTTTCCTCATTGTTTGCGGAACCTTCTTAATCTTTTGGACATATTTTCACAGCAATCTGGCCTTAAGCTTAATTATGATAAATGTAAAATGTTAAGGATCGGAAATCTAAAGGGAACGTCCTTTCGAATGGAATGCAAAGTGCCTGTTTTGTGGACAGATGGACCAGTTAACATACTTGGTGTTGTTGTCCCAGAAAATCTGGAAGCTCTAGGCTCAGTAAATTATGATAATCGACTAAGAAAGCTGGACAAAATTATGCAATTATGAAAAGGGAAATCCCTAACCTTGTATGGTAAAATGTCTATTGCCAACTCGTTAATTATTCCTCAATTTATTTATTTGTTTTTGTCATTACCAGCTCCATCACAAAACTTTTTTAAGATTTATGAGCGGAGGGTCTTCGATTTTGTCTGGAACGGCAAACCAGAAAAGATTAAAAGAAAGGTTTTGTACAAAGAGTATGAATATGGGGGCTTGAAACTTCTCAACCTTGAAGCTATGTGTCTGTCTTTAAAAGCATCAATTGTTCCAAAGATGTATTTAAACATTGAGTGGTACACAAATGTCCTGTTGGACAAAAAACATGTACTGTATCAAAAGAAATTGTATCCTTTTTTACAAGTGATCCCCTCCCAGAGAGTTTGCTGGGAAACATGGCGGGGTTCATAAAGGAAACAATCCACTCATAGTGGTGTTTTCAATTTTATGTGCCAGAAAAAAGAGACGATATTTTGCAGCAGTTAATATGGATGAACTCTAATATTGTAATAGATGGAAAGCCTTTCTTTTGGAAAAATATGTTTGAAAGAGGAATCATTTTTGTCAATGATATTATCAATGAGAATGGTAAAATTATGAAGTATGATGAATTTAGAGCTATGTATGGTGATGCTTGCTCAAGCTTTTCATTTTATCAACTAACTGGAGTAATTGGGAAAAGATGGAAACAAATAATTAATTATGGAACTACTAAATTATTAGTTTGTAAACCTCTAATAAGAAATTCTAGTTTGCAAAAAGGAACTAAAATAAATAGAAAAATATATAATTTTTATTTAATAAAGAAATCTTTGAAGGCTGCCTCATACAACACAAATGGAAAATGGGAGGACTTTTTTTGACTGCCCGTTGCCATGGGATGCCATATTCAAACTAATCTATAAAACCACTATCGATGTGCAAAATCGTTATTTTCAAAATAAAATTATTTATAACTTCTTACCCACAGGGAAAATGTTAAAATTATGGAATATGACAGAGTCAGATGATTGCCGATTTTGTTGTCAGGAGCCTGAATCCACCCTGCATTTGTTTTGGTATTGTCATATTGTGTCTTTGTTTTGGGTGGAAGTTGAAAAAATGTGTTTAAGGATTGGTTTGTTTATGAAGCTTAATGTGGTTTCTGTTATTTTAGGAGAGTTCATTGACAATCATGATTTAGTCAATTTAATTATAGTACTCGGTAAAATGTTTATTTTTAAGGCCAAAAACAGATATTCACTTAGTATTACTTTCTTTAAAACATTTATTCAGTATTTTCTAACTTTAGAAAGTTACATGGTTGAAAACGATAATGATGCCAAAAAACATGAAAAAAAAGATGAGAAGTCCTCAAAGGCTTATTTTGAAAGTATAATTATGTTTATAGATTATATGATATCTGTTGTTGTGTTCCCTAATTTCAGTGACCTGGACATAATCTGGACTGTACATAAATGCTTATTTTGAAAATGTAATTTTGTTTATAAATTATATGCAATCTGTTGTGTTCCCTAATTTTTTTCTGTGTACATGAATGAAGGTGTGTGTTGCTGAGTCCGACTTGGACATTATCTGGACTGGGCCTGGTTTAAAAAACCCTTTAAACGAATCTAATTTCATTGACAACCTGGTCTGTTGAAGATAAGGCCCTTTTAAAAAAAAATAAAATAAAATAAGATAAATAAATAAAAAACATTTTCTTGGATAAAAAAGAAAGTAAAACAATATAAAAATAATTACATAAAAAATAGTAATTAATGAAAATGTTAGTGGACCAGCAGCCTATACAATGATGTGTGCTTCAGGGACTGTGTCCCTTGCAGATGTGTTGTCTATGTTGTGGGAACCAGAATATTGGTAGCAGAAAGAAATAACCCCTTTTGTGTGAGTGGGTGTGGATGAGTGTGCATGGGGGAGGTTGTTTGGGTTGATGCACTGATTGAAAGTGTATCTTGTGTTTTTTCTATGTAGATTTAATTTAAAAAAACTAAAAAATAAAAAAATAAAACATTTTTTTTATTTTTATTTTTAGAACAGGCCCGCGGGCGACTCATCTGGTCCTTACGGGCGACCTGGTGCCCGCGGGCACCGCGTTGGTGACCCCTGCGTTAGTCAGTATGCAACAAGAATAATTAGTTGTAGATCACATATGATTCATCTCATTCATTCATTATTATTATCCACAACAACATCGTTACTCATACTTTATTTAGTGATGTAAGAATTTAATTTCCAAATACAACAATTTAGACAACGTTATTGACATGTAATCCAGCAATTCAAAATAATTAATTGCATAGTTTGTAATAACATTAAGGGCCCTGCGATGAGGTGGCGACTTGTCCAGGGTGTGCCCCGCCTTCCGCCCGAATGCAGCTGAGATAGGCTCCAGCAACCCCCAAAGGGACAAGCGGTAGTAAATGGATGGATGGGTAATAACATTAAGTAGTCAAACTAAAATAGCGATCTTTTTGTATTTCTCTAATAATCCTAATAACCCCAAGTGTCATTTATACACATTAAAACCTTACCAACAACATAAAATAGCAGTGGAAAGTTGGAGTTAGCTTGAAAGTTACTGGCACTATCTTATTAGCAATTAGCATTTTTGTCTTCTCCTGTATTTACGTTAACCACATAGCTGAAAAAGCTGAAATGGCGAGAAGCACGCTGCGTATGGCCAACAGGCACATTTAGGGTGACCATTTCCATGACACAAAAAAGGAGGACATTATGCGGCATATGACACCAAAAAGGAGGACATTATGCGGCATATCAATAAATTACTATGGTGTACATAGGACTCTGGTATACTCTTATTTATAGTACAATTTTGAGTGGTTTAAAGATGATGTTTGTGTGGCTGAATAGGAAAAAATATTAAAGTCAAGTGTTTGTTAACAGTATTTGCATTTATTCAATACATTGTGGTGTTCAAAAAGTGACCACTGAGATGAATATTTTCAAGTGCCACAAAGCATAACATCTGTGGACTTAAATGTAAACAACAATTAACAGGTAACATATAAAATTTAAAAAAATGCTTTTTAAAAAAGCCTGAATAGCCTTTTATATAAACAACAAAGGAGATTGTAACAAATAAAGTGAAATACCTTACCACAATGGGAAAACACTTGTTTGTTCCTTTATTTGAGGCATCGGTTGCCACGGAAAAGGGTAGGTTGTTTTCTTGTATGTAGTCGGTATGTTCCTGTACCGAATAGTGAGCGATGACGTTCTCGCACAATGCCTTGGCTTTTGTTCGGCCACAGGCCATCCCTTTAGCTGTGGGGGAGTCACTGAAAATCTCCCGGTCCACTTTCATGCCGTAGTCTAAACTTCTGTAGGACTGGTGATGCTTTACAGCATGGTACACCTTGCACAGCTCCGCAGCGGTTATCTTGTCATCCAGGGGCGACGAAACTTCACGAAAAAATGCCCTCATTGAAGAGGTACCTGACGCACGTTTATTACTTTTATGTTTATCCGTACCCGCATGCCGTTCAATTGCAGCTTTCCCCTGACTACTTACGTCGACATCACATCGACAAAGTGTGCAGAAGCCATGGAATGACTGCTTTTCGTTATAAATTCGTGCTCTTTTATCCATTCAGAATTAAACGAGGTCTTGCGTTTTGGCATGATGCTAACTTTCTGTCAATGTCATGCCGCAGCAGCACATGGACCCTTGCAATGTTCCCTCTAATTTTTCATGTGTGTGAGCAAACGCACAAACTCCCTGAGCATTCAGTGGAGCACATGTGAGCGACATCAGACGTGCACACTGTGGCTACACCAGCGTCACACCTGTCCCAAACCTGACATCATAACAATTTAAATGTTTTATTAAAATAATTTTCTGATATAAGTGATTTTGCCCCCTTACAATGATAATAACAAAAAAACATGTTTTTCATGACCTATGTGCTAGTATTGTATGTCTGGCTGTGGGTCCTGCCTTTAAAAGAAATGTTACCCCTTTCAGAGATTACATTTAGTTCCTGTAACTTTCTGTCTGTAAAATACATCTTTTTATTAGCATTTATGAAATCTAGTGACAATATTTCATGAATAATATCCTTAGATTAACATTCTTAATAAATGGCAGTAAAATAAGCACACATCTGATTGTGGAGTCAGAGTGTTACTACCTGGCATCTACACATTGTGTGGCGTAGGGGTTGTCCGACTTTTTTTGTGGCCATAAACGCAGCACTGGCTAAGTGCCATGAGTGCGTGTGTTGGTGCAGGTGAGCGAGCGAGCGGCTTCTGTTGATATGACGGATTACAAATTTGGTTTAAGCCTGGTTTGTATGGCAGAAAATTACCAGTTCTTGTTTTTGGTGTGGTTACAAACAGTTTTGCTCAATGAAGTGATTGACGGAATTCCTGTCCGTAAAGTGTCTCGACAGACGATAATTGAACTGTGTTGACAAAGATTGTTTTATTCATTGGGGCCACTCTTGTTGTCACCTGTCACTCACAGAGTTGCATTGCAAAATCATACAGAATAAATTGTAATATGTTTATTTTGTTTAAAGTTCAGATGGGATTTTTGATTTCCTGCACGGCATTAATTTGCTGTGCGCTGAGGACGCGTGAGCGGTGCACAATTGCGCAGGCGCGCACCTTAGAGGGAACGTTGGACCCTTGTTTACCTTTTTAACCAATGATAAGCAGATTTGTATCCGACACCGCTCTTAGCCAATTATTTGATATGTTACTGCGTTGGGGGCATTTTTTTACGGTTTATGATTAGGTATTGCGCTGCAGCCCAGCAAAAATAAAAAACTCCGCTCTTCAAGCCTAGTGCCTCAAATAATAAACGCATAATAAACGCAACATTATTAATATTGCTACTTCGGATAATTTCAACAAACAATCCTCAAAACAGCCCACTACCTATAATATGGGCTTTTTAAACATAAGATCATTATCTTCCAAAACGTTATTAGTTAATGAGGTCATTAGAGACAACAAACTTGACGTCGTTGGTCTCGCCGAGACCTGGCTCAAACCAGACGATTTTTTTTGCGCTAAATGAGGCATCTCCTCCTAACTATACGAATGCACATGTTGCCCGTCCTCTTAAAAGGGGAGGGGGTGTTTTCACGTTTCAGTGCACAGTGTCCACACGTATCGGAGAATAAAGTAATACTCTTAATCTTTAGCCTAATGGCATATTTATTACAAGTAGCGGCTGAAAATGGTGCGTCTCACAATGAGAGCGTAATGACGTCACATCCTGTGTACGTACCGTAAACATATAGAACATACAGCACAACACAATAGGTACCGTAATGCAATGAGTAAGGGCGCAATCAAAACACAACATTTAACACCCCCACTCGCCATTAACTCAATTAGGTTACCCTGAGAAAGAAATTACAATGCAAGAAAACATAACATAACAGTATATTCCGGCCAATTGATTAGGGACCTGACGGCACACTTCCTTAGCCCCACCCCCAGTGACTTTAGCTCCGCCCCAGTGAAATTTTTTTTTCTTCCTCCTTTCTTTTTGCCACTCTCATTATGTCTTTTTCTTTTCAATCCACCCTGGACAATTTTTCTAGCCCACCTCAGCAAAATATTGGACTGTTTAGCAGTGCTGTAGGGATAGAAGAATTTATCCGCCGCCTGGCCACCCACCTCCCACCCTTAGTGACTGTCCCTCAGTCAGCTGGAAGCGTCTGGCATCCGCGTTCGGAGGGGGGTGGGGGGGGGGGGGTAGTACTAGTCTCTTCCATTTTAGCATTGGTGGCTGTGCTGATGTGGTAGCACAGCTGCACCCAGACAGGCTACCACCTGCCAGACAAATACCCCCTGTCTTCTGCTTTTCTCAGCCGCAGCCACCAGTCACCGAGCTAGCCCCTGTCCCCGAGCTAGCGTCCGAGCTAGCACCTGACCCCGAGCTAGCGTCCGAGCTAGCACCTGACCCCGAGCTAGCGTCCGAGCTAGCACCTGACCCCGAGCTAGCGTCCGAGCTAGCACCTGACCCCGAGCTAGCGTCCGAGCTAGCACCTGTCTCCGAGCTAGCACCTGTCCCCGAGCTAGCGTCCGAGCTAGCACCTGACCCCGAACTAGCGTCCGAGCTAGCACCTGACCCCGAACTAGCGTCCGAGCTAGCACCTGACCCCGAACTAGCGTCCGAGCTAGCACCTGACCCCGAACTAGCGTCCGAGCTAGCACCTGACCCCGAACTAGCGTCCGAGCTAGCACCTGTCCCCGAACTAGCGTCTAATCTAGCACCTGTCCCCGAACTAGCCTCCGAGCTAGCACCTGTCCCCGAACTAGCCTCCGAGCTAGCACCTGTCCCCGAACTAGCCTCCGAGCTATCACCTGTCCCTGAACTAGCCTCCGAGCTAGCACCAGCTTCCAGGCTGACTCCTGCAATGCCTGCATTGCCGATGACGTCTTCCTCGCCTGCTCAGCCGATGACGTCTGCTGCTTCCACGCCGCCGATGACAACGTGCCCTCCTCCTCGTGTCCGGCGGGACGCACCATGGCACCATTCCCGTCCGCCTTTCCGACGGCCAAGATGGTGGCCGTACTTTGGTCGCCCGCCTCGCCGGCCTCAGCGGCATACTACTCGCCGCCGCCACCAGACTCGTCCCCGGTGGATTCGGGGACACTTGGGCCGGCGACCCACCTCCAATTCGCCCCTCCGCCCTCCCTTGACTTTTGTTCCCGTGTTTCTGTTGGTTCCAGCTAGAGGACATCTGGGAGCTGTCCATAAGGAGGGGGATACTGTCACGGCCGGGGCGCATTGGAATGCGCCCTCATCCTTGCGCGCTGCAAGCACCGCAGGACACGCCCCCACCCCCCCACACGCGCCGCGCAGACCGCGGCCAAGCACCTCCACAGCTGGTGGCAATCCTCTATCAGCACACCTGCCGTTAATGAAGTAGCTGCCTTCATAAGCGTGGACAACCTGGCATGCCGCCGCCGGAATATAGTCTTCAATTGGCGTATAGTAAGCGATCATCCTGCTTGATGCAATCCTCCTCTCTCTGTCTGTTTTCCCTTCCGTGTCTCATTGTCGTGTCATCCTACTGCAGACCTCCGTTCCTGTGTTTGACGTTGCTGTGTGACTCGTCATTCCTCGTCGTTCCCCTGCTTCCTTGACTGCCTCCTTCGTTCCCCGACTCCTTGCTCGTCCCTGGATTCTGACGCCTCTCTATCTCCCCGGATCACCTGCCTGCCCCTGGACTTCCTCTTCTCTCGTGCAACACTTGGTAACACACACTTCAGCTAATCTACACACATAGTCACTCTCATACACTCTTGGATTTTGTCACACTCCATTCTAGTTTATTAGTATTGTTAATTATTATTATTATATATATAAATTTATATGTATGTAACTATATATATAATAAATAATTGCACATACTGCCATCTAGTGTCTGTTGCCGTCACCTCCCCTAGTAAACCATAACACTCTAGCCTTTAAATAGACCCCCCTTTTTTTAGACCAGTTGATCTGCCGTTTTCTTTTCTCCTTTGCTTCCTCGCCGGGTTATTCCGGTTCCGGTGACCATGGATGAGATGCTGGCTGTCCAGAGTTGGGACCCGGGGTGGACCGCTCGCCTGTGCATCGGTTGGGGACGTCTCTGCGCTACTGACCTGTCTCCGCTCGAGATGGTCTCCTGCTGGCCCCACTATGGACTGGACTCTCACTGTTATGTGGATCCACTAGGGACTGTACTTAGAGGGGGGATTACCCACATATGCGGTCCCCTTCAAGGTTTCTCATAGTCATTCACATCGACGTCCCTTGTGTGGGCTCTGTGCCGAGGATGTCGTTGTGGCTTATGCAGCCCTTTGAGACTTTTGTGATTTAGGGCTCTATAAATAAACATTGATTAATTGATTGATTGAAAAAGGAGGACAAATACGTGTCCGGCTTGATGCTGCGCCGGACGCCGGACAGAGCATTAAAAATTCGAGGGGGGATTACCCATATATGCGGTCCCCTTCAAGGTTTCTCATAGTCATTCACATCGACGTCCCTTGTGTGGGCTCTGTGCCGAGGATGTCGTTGTGGCTTATGTAGCCCTTTGAGACTTTTGTGATTTAGGGCTATATAAATAAACATTGATTAATTAGATTGATTGAAAAAGGATGACAAATACGTGTCTGGCTTGATGCTGCGCCGGACGCCGGACAGGGCATTAAAAATCCGGACTGTCCGGCCTAAATCCGGACACTTGGTCACCCTAGTAGAGATAAGATCATAAAAACCAGAACTCAACATGTAGCTGTGAAAATAGAAGAAACTGAATTATTTGCCGAGTCAGACTAATTTAGTGCTGAAATGTAAACATTTCTACCTACAATAATTCCACTTCCAACTCGAGAAAACATGCTGCATTAAATTGTATTTGTTTTTTTATGTTTTACACGCACGCCCGCACGCACGCCCGCACGCACATACACATACACACCAACTACTGTACGATTGTAGTCCAAGGCTCAATTAAAAATAGCTACTAAAGAAATCAGAAATTACTCACAATACTTGAGCAGTTCTTTCATGTAATACTTACTTTCTCTTACTCAAGTAATTAATTTGATGAGTACTTTTTACTTTTTCTTGAGTCATATTTTTCTAAAGTAACGCTACTCTTACTTGAGTACAATTTTTGGGTACTCTACCCACCAACATACAGTATATGAGTCTGAGGTGTATACCTACGAAATTAGCTAAAAAAGCTATCATGCTAACACGCAGTGGTGTGCCGTCAGGACCAGCAAGGCCTTCTCTGCTGGCCTTTATTTACTTTCCCTAAATATCTCAAAGTATTCATATTCTCTTCATGTCATATTATGCTCCTTCCAGGGCTGTTGTTTTCAGGTTATAGAGTTTTTATCCAATCAGAATTCAGTTAGCTTATGTTGCCATGCTGTACCAAATCTGCCTGACGCCTTCAGATTCAGCAATGCTGGATTCTGTGCACTGTAAGTGAACGGACACATACATTTGACAGACAGTTGCGATAGCCAATAAGATCACGAGTTGTTGTCAGTAAGGCCTTCTAGATGGCCTAAGGCATATATTGTGACATTATGAGCTAGTTAACATAATAACTCCATTACCCAGCATGCCACAGTAGTGAAGAGCATGCCCAGTCGCCCCGTTTAGGTTGTTGAATGTAGACATGCCGGCAGCTGGATGTTTTTGATGAGCACACTGTGGAGTAAAATTTAAGAACTCAGCCAACACGCCTCGTCTGCATCTTTTATGATTAGACAAGACAACATACCGTATTTTCCGCACTATAAGGCGCACCTAAAAACCTCCAATTTTGTCAAAAGCTGACAGTGCGCCTTATAATCAGGTGCGCCTTATATATGGACCAATATTGAGCCTCCAACAGGTAAAAGTTTCAATCAATCAATCAATCGCAACTACGGTAAGCTGCCGCCGACGTCATTTTCCCCCGTCTTCATTTTCCCCCGTAGAAGAAGAAGAAGCGCGCGGTGCATGCTGGGACACAGGGACGTGCACATGATTATAGAGGGGCAGGGGCTCAAAGTCAGAAAAGGGCAGGATTTTTTTTTTTGGTCCTTTACACAATATGGAAATTAATGTAAAATTAAATTTGCTAATAGGAAGCTAACTACTTAGCTGTGTGTCCTTTGTAGGTAAAAGTGATTGCCATTTCTTTTGTGTCAACAAATTATGGCCATAATGAGTTAAATCACATTATCATAGGCTTGGAAGACATGAAAAGCCACAAAACACTGGTTTATTATTAGGCTATTTATTGTTAAAAATAAGCACTTTAATATTGAACATTGAACAGTGCAACATGAACTTTGAAAAAAAATACAAAAATAAATACCCAAATGGAAAAAACTTCAATGTGAAAATCTGTCCTTCTTCCCTTAACTTGATGAAAACACCATCAAGTTGTAACTTATGGTCTTTCCCACTTAATGCTCAGACTAAACAACTGAAACGCAATACAGGGCCAAAAATATGGACCAGGGGCCAGTAGAGGGCTGTATCCTTTCGTCTTTTGGCATTGTGCTGCAGGCATAATCAACATGAATCAAGTTTAAATACAGATGGTAATATCCCTAACAGATAACCTACATCTGATATCCCCAGAATGCTGAAATTATCCATCCATCCATCCATCCATCCATCTTCCTCCGCTTATCCGAGGTCGGGTCGCGGGGGCAGCAGCCTAAGCAGGGAAGCCCAGACTTCCCTCTCCCCAGCCACTTTGTCCAGCTCTTCCCGGGGGATCCCGAGGCGGTCCTAGGCCAGCCGGGAGACATAGTCTTCCCAACGTGTCCTGGGTCTTCCCCGTGGCCTCTTACCGGTCGGACGTGCCCTAAACACCTCCCTAGGGAGGCGTTTGGGTGGCATCCTGACCAGATGCCCGAACCACCTCATCTGGCTCCTCTCGATGTGGAGGAGCAGTGGCTTTACTTTGAGCTCCTCCCGGATGACAGAGCTTCTCACCCTATCTCTAAGGGAGAGACCCGCCACCCGGCGGAGGAAACTCATTTCGGCCGCTTGTACCCGTGATCTTGTCCTTTCGGTCATAACCCAAAGCTCATGACCATAGGTGAGGATGGGAACGTAGATCGACCGGTAGATTGAGAGCTTTGCCTTGCGGCTCAGCTCCTTCTTCACCACAACAGACCGATACAGCGTCCGCATTACTGAAGACGCCGCACCGATCCGCCTGTCGATCTCACGATCCACTCTTCCCTCACTCGTGAACAAGACTCCGAGGTACTTGAACTCCTCCACTTGGGGCAAGATCTCCTCCCCAACCCGGAGATGGCACTCCACCCTTTTCCGGGCGAGAACCATGGACTCGGACTTCGAGGTGCTGATTCTCATCCTAGTCGCTTCACACTCAGCTGCGAACCGATCCAGTGAGAGCTGAAGATCCTGGCCAGATGAAGCCATCAGGACCACATCATCTGCAAAAAGCAGAGACCTAATCCTGCAGCCACCAAACCGGATCCCCTCAACGCCTTGACTGCGCCTAGAAATTCTGTCCATAAAAGTTATGAACAGAATCGGTGACAAAGGGCAGCCTTGGCGGAGTCCAACCCTCACTGGAAACGTGTCCGACTTACTGCCAGCAATGCGGACCAAGCTCTGGCACTGATCATACAGGGAGCGGACCGCCACAATCAGACAGTCCAATACCCCATACTCTCTGAGCACTCCCCACAGGACTTCCCGAGGGACACGGTCGAATGCCTTCTCCAAGTCCACAAAACACATGTAGACTGGTTGGGCAAACTCCCATGCACCCTCAAAGACCCTGCCGAGAGTATAGAGCTGGTCCACAGTTCCACGACCAGGACGAAAAGCTGAAATTATTATTAATAATAATAATAATTATTATTATTATTATCATTATCATTATTATTCTTATTATTATTCTTATTATTATCATTATTATTATTATTATTATTTTGTTAACCCACACAGTAATAGCAAAGTCACAATAAACTTTATATCTAAAACTCTACTGTGAGAAAAATGTGATCCGCCGTAAACACAGTGCATTTTATTTTGAAAATTAACCCGGTGTTTTATTTTGTACACTACTTCCTGTCCCGCACGATCAGCTCTGCTCTGTGCGGACTTGATGTGCCGTGCTCAATTGATGCGCCGTGCTCCGACGTCTGGCAAAAACAGAAGCTGACACATTGAATAATAGAATAATACAGCGTTTTTCTGCAATATAACCCATATTAGATGCTGAATAGGTGGACGGCGACTAGACCATAACTCACAGGTTCAAGTTGCTCCACTGTCACGTCTCAGGGGCGCAGTAACTTGGCTCTCTCTCCTCTCACTTACTCACTCACTCGAACTCAAACAACCCAGTATTACAAAAAAACGTGGAGTTTTTGTACCGCTGTTTTTTTTTTTTTTTTTACATCCCTGACAGGAATTTATTAATGTTGTTTAAAGAAAAAAGAAAGAAAAAAACACACACACACAGGCAGAGGGCACTTTTTAAGATGAGGCAAAAAAGGGCAGGGGCTCAGGCACCCATAGATAGGGCCCTATGTGTGCACGTGCCTGCTGGGACATATGACTGCACGAGGCATGCCGTTTTATTTCCATTTGTTTGTTTATGTAAAGACCCCAAAATGGCTCCTATTAAGAGACACGCTTACGACGCAGAGTTTAAACTTAAGACCAGGGGTCCCCAAACTACGGCCCACCAGCGTCCGAAATCAAGTCCCAAGTATAAAAATAAATAAATATATATATATATTTATTTTCTGTCTTTTCTTATCCACTTTGTACCGCTTGCTACTCACTGTGTCTCCTAGCCGCTCAGGCAAATCATATTGTCTAAAAATGCATTTTCTCATCAATAACGTGACATCATCGCGCGCGCGAAAAGTGCGCTATATATATCTAATATATATATATATATATATATATATCCATCCATCCATCCATTTTCTACCGCTTATATATATATATATATATATATATATATATATATATATATATATATATATATATATATATATATATATATATATATATATATATATATATATATATCAAATATATATATCAAATATACTGTATATATATATATATATATATATATATATATATATATATATATATATATATATATATATATATATATATATATATATATATATATATATATATATATATATATACAAGTGTGTGTGTGTGTGTGTGTGTGTGGTGTGTGTGTGTGTGCGTGTGTGTGTGTGTGTATGTATATATATATATATATATACAGCCTGGCCCCCGGCCAAATTGTTTTAACCCAATGCGGCCCCTGAGTCAAAAAGTTTGGGGACCCCTGCTTAAGACGATCAGTCACGCAGTAGAACACGGGAATAGAGCAGCAGTGACACTGACTCCATTAATGATGACTTCGACGAGACGGAGCCGGGCATGTTGGATGCCGTATTTGCCCAACTGTTTAATTCGGACACTGAAGAAGAAGAATTCGAGGGATTCGTGGATGAGGAATAACTTCATAAAGTGAGCTTTACATGTTTATTTTGTGTGTTGTGTTGTTTGACATTAACGTTTGAGCAACGTTGAGTTATTGATATATTGTTATTGCTCTGCACTATTTCGAGTGTTACTATATTGTAATTGCACTAACGTTTGATTTACCGTAACAGTATCACTGTTTTTTACGTGTTTTTTGAATCAGGGAAAAGTTTCCCTCCACTATGTGATATAACTGTTGCACTACACGTTATACCTTGCTGTTGTTAAAAGATAAACGAAATACCACGTCACTGACTTTACCTCGGGGAAAATGATAAAACAGCTGTTTATTCATTTGGGGAGTTAACAGAGTTGTCAGAACGCTGGTTTGTAATCTATTAATAAAGTTTGACTGACCTATCTGACTGTTTTGTTGACATTCCCTTTAGCGCGGCTCCATCTAATGGGTGCATAACATAACATTCTATGCACCTTATAATGCGGTGCGCCTTATAATGTGGTGCGCCTTATATATGAACAACGTTTTAAAATATGCCATTCAGTGAAGGTGCGCCTTATAGTGCGGAAAATACGGTATATATTTGCAAGGCCATTTTCAAGAAGGATATTTAAAGAGAAACTACATCTTGTGAGACGATGTAGGCCAAACCCGGAAGCTCGAATGGGTTCTACAAATTGTGAGTTCAGATATTTATTTTTTTAATTTTTTCACATTTAATATGTTTTTTGCAAATTTAATTTCAACAGTACCACATAAGATATGTTTTAATTGCTGATGTGTATTGATTTTTAAATGCGCCAGAAAATAACCCGTTTTGTACACTGTTGGTGATGATTCAATGCCCAGTAGTGTGTAAATGTATTTCTGTACAGTATTTCTCCAGCAATGGTCATGTGGTGACATAAATGATGGTATTTTGAGAGGTAATCATTGAAGTGGGCCATCACTGAAGGCCTAGGTGGGAAACGCACGGCCCACCACTGCTAAAACGCTAAGGTAACACGCTATTGTACCTGAGAAACTAGCTACAAACGCTAGCGTGCTAACATTAGAACAAGATGTGATTGTCAACCATTTCCCCACATATATTTTTTCCCAATAAAAGACAAAGACGTCGCTGAATACAAATTGATCTGAGATTGTCCTGTGGGCCAACTTACCTTCGCAGTGTTGGGAGCATTGTGTTGGATGTCTGCCACAAACATCAGAACACGTCACACATTTCTTCAGAAGTGCATCATAGTAATGTCCAGGCAAAGTCGTACAATCTGCTAACGCTTAATACAAAGCAATAAGGAGAGGAGACATGATGAGGTAGTTTTGCTCAAATACAATATTATTGATCTGCTTACCACAGTAGTCGGTGCATCTGGTAACGACCAGTGGTTGCTGACACATTATGTTGCAGGGAAGACATGTTTTAACCAAGCTATCCCAGTACTGGCCTGCAGGGCAAGCAGCTCCCATTGGAGATGAAACCTATCATAATAACATTGACATAACGTCAGCATTTGACATTGTTCACTAAGCTACCGTACCAGTTTTTATGTATTCCTATTATGTATCCTTTAGTTTTGTATTAGAATTATGTGTTCATATAGCATAGAGCCCCACACAAGAAGAACAAAATCAGTGTTCAGAGCTCTTCGCTCCAGTGACCAGTGAGTCAGCCAGCTGTGACGGATCCATCTGAACCGCCCAACGTCTTCTCTCTTTCGCTCTGTCAAAACTCAACCTAAACTTGCACATGTTAGTCACAACCTGAGAGGGACCACAACCCCTTTTCGCTTGTCTTGTCTTAGAATATACAGTATATTTATTTTTTTCCAACATATTAGTTTCAATAGATTTTTTTTATTTATAAGTATTGTGAAATGTACACAAATACTGCATAAACGTACGGCAAAACCATAATTAGGAATTTGTCAAAATGACAACATGTGATTAAAACAGAGTTATACAGTTAGAACAGGCGTGTCAAACGTACGGCCCGCGAACAGGTTTTATCTGGCCAGCGGGATGAGTATAAAAATGAGCCGAAATTTTTGAATGAAAGAAACCGGTGTTCTTAATGTGTCCACTAGATGTCACAATAGCAATTCTTTGTATCTTTGTAGGTTATGTTACATATGTAAAATAAATAAACCACATGATGTTAGTGCACCAGTCGGGGAAAATGATCAAACTACATAAATAACATCCTGTAATTTGATTTTGGTATAATTTTTTTATTTTGAAAGATTGAAAACGAACACCAGTGAGTTGACTGATGAACATTATCACATCATTTATTCAGAAAGTATAAATAACGACAAATAAAGATCGAATACTATTAACCGCAAGATGTAAAAAACAACAACAACAACATTATGATTTGTACATTTTCAGAATGTGCTTGTTCTATTTTTAAACAAAGAAAGCAATCTGAAGTTGTCTTTATTTTTAAGTTATCGTGCCGTGATTTTACCAGTCCGGCCCACTTGGGAGTACATTTTTCTCCATGTGTCCCCCGGACTAAAAAGAGTTTGACACCCCTGAGTTAGAAACTTTTCAGCTATCTACATTATAAAATGCAAGTATTGAATATTTGTTTATTATTTTTTAAAATTCAACCCCAATTTTCTTTAGGCCTACAGCTTGTTGCTGTACTTTGTACATAAGTTAAATCAGGGGTCCCCAAACTACGGCCTGCGGAAAGTCTCAAGTTTTTTTTTTAATTTGTCCGACCGCTTCTATGTTAGCTACCGCTCTTTGTTTATAATGTCTATTTTCTGCTGGATCTACTCTCTTGTTTATGCTGCCCTTTTTTTTGGCTGCAGAGGTTACATATACTGTAATACTGTACATCAGGGGTGTCCAACTCATTTTAGCTTAGGGGCCGCATGGAAGGAAATCTGTGCACACGCCGGCCGGACTATTAAAATCATGGCATTAAAACAAAAAAATAAAGAGAACTTCAGATTGTTTTCTTTGTCTTACTTTGGCCAAAAATAGAACAAACGCATTCTGAAAATATGACAATACAAGTATAGAAAAAAATACCCGGCAACGGTAAAGTTTAGATCAGTGGTCCCCAAACTACGGCCCGCCAGCATCCAAAATCCGGCCCGCAGGAAGTCTTGTTTTTTAAAAAAATCTGTCCTTTCTAATTTATTTTCCACCACTTGTTACTCTCTGGGCCTCCTAGCCGTTCAGGCAAGTCATATTGTCTAAAAATGCATTTTCCCATCGATAACGTGACATCATCTCACTCATGCCACAGTGTCGGGCGAGCGTGCGGCAAGTGCGCACCCTTTTAATCAATTAGTGCGTGACAAATATATATATATATATATATATATATATATATATATATATATATATATATATATATATATATATATATATATATATATGTATGTTATATATATATATATATATATATATATATATATATATATATATATATATATATATATATATATGTATGTATATATATATATGTGTATATATATATATATATATATATATATATATATATATATATATATATATATATATATATATATATATATATATATATATATATATATATATATATATATACATATATATATATATATATATTAGGGGTGTGGGAAAAAATCGATTCGAATTCGAATCGTGATTCTCACATTGTGCGATTCAGAATTGATTCTAATTTTTAAAAAATCGATTTTTTATTTATTTATTATTATTATTTTTAATGTTTTTTTTGGTGTTTTTTTAAAATTAATCATTCCAACAAAACAATACACAGCAATACCATAACAATGCAATCCAATTCCAAAACCAAACACGACCCAGCAACACTCAGACCTGCAACACAAACGCGACACAGAACAATCCAAAAGTAGTGAAACAAAAATTAATATTATCGACAACAATATCAATATTAGTTACAATTTCAACATAGTAGTGATGAAAAATCCCTCATTGACATTATCATTAGACATTTATTAAAAAAAAAAAAAGAGAACAATAGTGTCACAGTGGCTTACACTTCCATCGCATCTAATAAGCTTGACAACACACTGTGTCCAATATTTTCACAAAGATAAAATAAGTCATATTTTTGGTTCATTTAATAATTAAAACAAATTTACATTATTGCAATCAGTTGATAAAACATTGTCCTTTACATATTGAATGAATAGAGAATCCTTTTGAATCGGGAAAAAAATCGTTTTTGAATCGATAATTATGTTGAATTGAAAAAAAATAGATTTTGAATCGAATCGTGGGACACCCAAAGATTCGATTTTTATATATATATATATATATATATATATATATATATATATATATATATATATATATATATATATATATATATATATATATATATATATATATATATATATATATATATATATATTAGGGTTGTATGGTATGTCGGTATTAGTATAGTACTGTGATACTAATGAATCATATTCGGTACTATACCGCCCCTGAAAAGTACCGGTCCGCCACCTTAATAATTTTGACAAAATAATAGAATGGAAAATGACACAATATGTTACTGCATACTTCAGCAACTAAATTAGGAGCCTTTGTTTGCTTACCTACTATTAAAACACAGGTTGTCTTGTCTGTTCACTATATATATATATATATATATATATATATATATATATATATATATATATATATATATATATATATATATATATATATATATATATATATATATATATATATATATATATATATGAATATATATATATGTATATATGTATATATATATGTATACAGTATATATATATATATGTCATAATGTCATAAAATAAATCTTTAAATCATGAAATTATTATTTGAATCATGAAATAACTAAATATATTATGAAACTATTAAATATATTATAAAATAAATTAATACATTATGAACGAAGGAAATCAATGATTAAAAATATCTACAGAATTAATTACATTATTAATAATAAATTCAATACATAATTAAATCCTGTTTTTTTTCTCACCCCTCCCCAACCCCCTATTTAGGCCCAGTTGTGTATTTTATGTAACTCATGGGTCCCCAAACTTTTTGACTTGGGGGGCGCTTTGGGTTAAAAAAATCTACACACTCCATATATACACACAGCCCGGCTCCCGGACAGATTTTTTTTAACCCAATGCAACCCCCGAGTCAAAAAGTTTGGGGACATTGACATTGTGGGACCACAATATCAATGTCAATGACGACAGTGTGTTGTGATATATGAATATATCACAATGAATGCTTTGGCCTGAAGCTTAAGATTGTGCATCTCTTTCAAAACGGCGGCTCAGGAGGATGTACTTGAAAAGGACGAAATTAGATAAATACATATTGAAATCATTAGCATGCAGAGGAGGATGTGGAAAAGAGTCAAGAATCAGATAGCAGCCATGAAGTAAGGACAATGTTGATCAGAGTGTTTGTAAGGCTTGATAGACAGCATGAGGACATGCAGCACTTATATTAAGGACGTGAGGAATGATACTGCAAAACTTTGTAATGACGCAATTTGTTGTAAACAAATGGATGGACAGGACGGAGAAGTGATTGTTTTAAAAAAGCAACATGATGGGAAGGATCACATTATACTTCAAATGATGTGTCAGATTCAGGAAAAGCAAAAGTCTGTCCGCATGAACAACGTGATTATGACTGGGCTTCAAGTAACACAGTGCATGACTAACGGCAAGGCAGCTGATAACA
Source organism: Entelurus aequoreus (assembly GCF_033978785.1). Taxonomy (NCBI): domain Eukaryota; kingdom Metazoa; phylum Chordata; class Actinopteri; order Syngnathiformes; family Syngnathidae; genus Entelurus; species Entelurus aequoreus. The sequence continues at coordinate 30,911,413 of NC_084738.1, forward strand.
GAGGAGGGCAGGACACTGCTGACAAGACTAAGTTCTTGTTGTCAAAGACATTAAGGAGCTGTACAAAATGGACTGAAAATGACATCATCTCCACTACAATAATATTAAATACTACATAACATTTATTGACTATCACCAATGCGCGATTACTTTATATCTCAGAATAATTTATGAAGTGTACAATTAAGACAAGACTTTCAACAAGTTATTTTTTTTGGTCGCAATGTTCTCGAACATCTTTCTTTCTTTTACACAGCATCCGAGCTCAAACATGTACAAGTCATGATGTGCATTGATTACCAGCAAAAGACATGGAGAAGGGATAGGATTAAATATAAGCGTTGCTTCTTCCTACTCCTTTTCAGAAATGTTGAATTGTGAAAATGTAAGCACACAGTGTTCCTTATTGTAACTTCTTAACATGTCTGAAATAAATAAATATTATTCACTCAGATATATGAATTTAAATGTGAATCATCCATGATTTGAATCACTTTAAATGAATGTATTTAATTTTTTAACACCATGTAGATGTATTTTGTACATTGTTACGCTGGTAAAACATGCCAGAAAAAAGTTGTAAAAACAACAGAATAGATTTTTTACAGGAAAGTATACGCAATGTTTCTGTCAGATTCTTTTTACTCCTATGTTTATTTATTATTATAATACTTGATTTATTCATTAATAAAACATTTTTGTTACACTAATATTCTATTTCTTTTTTTGCCACTTCTTTCACTGAATAAGCTACATTTTACACACTCTTCATTTTTGTATTTTCTTGTTGGAAAACGTGAACAGGTGAACAAACATATCAGTATTTGCTTAGTCATGAAGAAAGAGTTGGAATTAAATAAACTCTGCTTCTTGCTACTCTTTCAGACACTGTATGTTGTATTGTGCAAATGATGATGGTCCTTAATGTAACTTGATAAACATGTCTGAAACTAATACATCATAACCATAACTAGGTATGCATAATAAACTTGAATATATTTTTGAATGTGAATAACCCTTGATTATAATCACTGTCTATTAATTTAACAATATACCTTGCAGATGTATCATTTTTACATAATTTCTTTGGTAAAACCTGCCAGAAAAAGTCATAAAAACAACTTTATTAATTAATTAATTAATTTTTTTTACAGTAAACATCATGCTCTGTTTCTGTCATTTTTTTAACTACTGTGTTTATTTATTCTTATACTTCTTTATTTTTCTTACACTGTTCTTGTCTTTTTATACTTTTTTTTGTTTTTTTTTTACTAATGTTTTTCTTTCTTTTTTCCTAGGTCACTGAATAAGCTACCATCTAATTATGACACACTCTTTAATATTTTATTTCCATATGAGAAAACGTCAACAAACTATCAAGTAATTTGCTGATGCATTCAGAAAGGGTTGGTATTGAATAAACTCAGCTTCTTTCTACTCCTTTTCAGACACTGTGTGTTGTATTGTGTGAATCTTGATGATCCTTAATGTAACTTGGTAAACATGTCTGAAAAAACAAAAAAAAACAAAAACACAGATGTGCAAAATCCCTGTCAAATATTCAACACAATTTCTTCCAGAAAAAAGTCACAAAAACTTTTTTTTTTTTTTACAGTGTACAATACGCAATGTTTCTGTTGGTTTTTCTTTTTGTGTTTTTTTTCTTCCTCCCGTGTTTATTTATTTTTATAATACTTTATTTATTCTTCAATTTTAATGTTATTTTCGTGTGAAAATTCTACACAGTTTTTCTTTTAACTTTTATTTTGTTCTTTCCTTTCTCGTCCGTCACTGAATAAGCTTTCATCTAATTATTATGTGAACAAACTATCAGTAGCTGTTGAGACATAAAGAAAGGATTGGTATCAAATAAGATCCGCTTCTTCCTACTCCTTTTCAGACATGTTGAATTGTGCAAGTGTAAACATGTAACTTTGTTAAGCACGTTCAAAACAAATACACTATTACTATTGCTTTATAAGGCATTTCATAGGGCAGTGTTTGTTTGTAGTCGTAAATACTGTACACAATATACAATGCAGACAACCTGGCAAAAATGGGCAAATATGACTATTTTCACAGTTTTAACCTAAACAAATGAACAATATTGCATAGGGCATCATTCATGGCACTTAAGTTACTGTGATCTTATTCACACTTCTTTATCTTATTTTAAAAAGGGGGAAGCAAGCATCCCTGACTGCATGCATTTGATCTGATTTTTCCTTGTGTGACGATGTGAGTGAGTGCAAACCACCTGAAACATAAATCTATAACACAAATGAACGTGCTTACCTGGGCAGAAGAAGAAGAAAGTGAAATCTTAGGTTTAAGATCGCTTGTGTTTTACTACGCTGGAGGTTCATTTGGGTATGGACTCTCACTGTGGTCTGGGACTTCCCCGTGTGCGTGTGTGTGTGTGTGTGTGTGTGTGTTCTGGCAATGCTTACTTAATGGGGACATCGCTCTGTTTACACCATGGGTGTCAAAATTGGCCTGCCGTGTAATTTCACTTGGCCCTTGAGGCGATATCAAATTAACACTAGAGCTGGCCCGCCGATTTTATACAGCGGCGGTGCCACGGTAACACCGCATTCACCGCTAATTCTCATACTAGCCAACCCTCCCGGGAGACTCCCAAATTTCAGTGCCCCTCCCGAAAATCGTCACGTCCGCTTTTCATCCAGTCCAACGAGTGCTGGCCCAGTCACATAATATGTGCGGCTGCTGCACACACACACAAGGGAATGCAAGGCATACTTGATCAACAGAAATACAGGTTACACTGAGGGTAGACGTATAAACAACTTTAACGCTGTTAGAAATATGCGCCACACTGTGGACCCACACCAAACAAGAAGGACAAACACATTTCGGGAGAACATCCGCACCGTAACACAACATAAACACAACAGAACAAATACCCAGAACCCTTTGCAGCACTAACTAATGAACTAGCATCCAAGAAAAGATGCCAGGTATCTGGTTTGGGCAGATCAGATTAGTTCAGTGTGTTGCAAACTAAGCAGTTCAAAGTCCTGAATGGTTGGTTTATTAATTGTTATTTTATTTTCAAATTTATTAACCTGTGGAAAAAGTTAATGTTGATATTTACCTCAGAAGGCTGCAAATAGAAAAGAGGCATTACATTTTTATTTAAATTGTATTTGATATGCCATTGATATTTTTTAATTATTATTATTATTATTTGAAACTCGATTTTGCATGTCACTATAAAGTTATATAAGCCTTGCTTGTTCAATATTCAATACAAAACTTATTTGGGTCCCTATTAAAAGGTTAATTTGTTCAACCTTGGCCCGCAGCTTTGTTCAGTTTTAAATTTTGGCCCACTCTGTATTTCAGTTTGACACCCCTGGTTTACACAGTCATCTTTAGGGGACCTCTGACGGTATTGGGACAAAAAAAACGTTCCCCTAAAGCAGTGGTTCTCAACCTTTTTTCAGTGATGTACCCCCTGTGAACATTTTTTTTAATTCAAGTACCCCCTAATCAGAGCAAAGCATTTTTGGTTGAAAAAAAGAGATAAAGAAGTAAAATACAGCACTATGTCATCAGTTTCTGATTTATTAAATTGTATAACAGTGCAAAATATTGCTCATTTGTTGTGGTCTTTCTTGAACTATTTGGAAAAAAAGATATGCAAATAACTAAAAACTTGTTGAAAAATAAACAAGTGATTCAATTATAAATAAAGATTTTTACACTTAGAAGTAATCATCAACTTAAAGTGCCCTCTTTGGGGATTGTAATAGAGATCCATCTGGATTCATGAACTTAATTCTAAACATTTCTTTCCAAAAAAATAAATCTTTAACATCAATATTTATGGAACATGTCCACAAAAAATCTAGCTGTCAACACTGAATATTGGATTGTTGCATTTCTTTTCACAGTTCTTTTTGACAGACATTTTAAAAAAATCTCACGTACCCCTTGGCATACCTTCAAGTACCCCCAGGGGTACGCGTACCCCCATTTGAGAACCACTGCCCTAAAGGGACACCTTTTTAAAATGATAGTCAGATCCATTCTGAAGATGCCTAAGTGATTTTTAAGCTTTGGCCCATAAAACACATTTACTGAAAAGTAAACATGTTAAATATCTAATTTGAACTTTTTTTTTTAAAATGGTCCTCAGTAGTCATGTACAAATTTGTGTGACTTATGCAAAATTATTTAAATTTGGTCCCCATGAACCGTGTTAACTCTTTTTCCCCAGGGTCCCCAGTAAGAATGATCAGCACATTACTTCATCAATCCAGAGATTTAAAGACTTGTAAGAGCTAACTGGGCAGTGGCCATTTTACCTAATTTTTTTTTATGCCTCCACAACCTGTAGAAAGGGTGGTACCCACAAGTGATGATCAAAAACTTGGTCCCCATTCTAAATGATAACCAGAATGTGTGTGTGTGTGTGTGTGTGTGTGTGTGTGTGTGTACAATACATTCCCATACATGTTCAGTCCAGTTGTCTATCATACATGTTGATTATTCATATTACCCGTATTTTCCGGACAATAGGGAAAAAGAAAAAGCTGCAGAGTCACCGGCCGAGTCATACCAAAGACCATAAAAATGTGACCCATTACCTCCCTGCTTGGCACTCAGCATCAAAGGTTGGAATTGGGGGTTACATCACCAAAATGATTCCCGAGCGTGGCCACCGCTGCTGCTCACTGCTCCCCTTACCTCCCAGGGGGTGGAACAAGGGGAGGGGTCAAATGCAGAGGGTAACTTCACCACAACTAGTGTGTGTGTGACTATCAGTGGTACTTTAACTTTAACTTTAAAGTTTGACATCAGGAAGTTATTTTAAATGACTTGAACCCTGACACCGCAAATTTGATGCTAAGAATTTGAAGTGGTCGTCGAACTAAACTTATCTTGTAAGAATTGTGTGATCGTACACATAACTACAATGTGTCTTTTTCATCCTAAAACCGATGACAAGTCGACACTAAGATCGTTAACGATTGACTCACTGGTATTGTATGAGGACTGGTTAAAAAAGGGATTGGGGATGATGACTAAGATAGTCATTATTTAGAGCATAAATAAGATGTTCCTGTATCGATTGTGAACTAACCCATGCTGTGCAGCTGGGTAGAAGACACCGGAAAATGTGCGGTGACTCACTAAAGGTTTTTTTGTTTTTTTTTAAACAGCAAATAGCTTACTGGAAATGGCTGGAAAGGTCACATCATTATAATTAGAGTCATTAACAAATAATGGATTTTCTGAATCCAGATAGCACCTTGATGTGTATACAGTATTTAGAATTCTAAGAAAATTAAGACATTTTTTACATTAAAGGTTAATATTTTGTTTGTATCACAACTATGCATATATTATATCAATATTTTTTTAGCAATCATCATAAAATGTTATCCAAGGAACATTTCATACAGTTTATTGTTATTTTCCCACAATATAATATGAAAATTGAGCCTTCGTAAAGTAGATCAAATCTAAAACCATTTCAAAATTTTGTACGCATTTCTTGTTTTTAAAAACCACTGAAGGTATAAAACAGGGGTGTCAAACGTACGGCCCGATGGCCGGATCAGGCCCGCGAACAGGTTTTATCCGGACAGCGGGATGAGTTTGCTAAGTATAAAAATTAACATTAAATTTTTGAATGAAAGAAAAAGCTGTTCTAAATGTCTCCACTGGATGTCGCAATAGCAGTTCTTTGTATCTTTGTAGATGATGCTACATATGTACAAAATAAACCACATGGTGTTAGTACATCAGTCGAGGAAAATGATCAAACTACATAAATAACATCCTGTAATTTCATTTGGTTATTATTATTTCTATCTTGATAGATTGAAAATTAACACTAATGAGTTGACTGATGAACATTATCACATAATTTATTCAGAAAATATAAATAACGCAAATAAAGGTAGAATACTATTAACAGCAACAAAAAAACTCTACAAAATTATGATTTCTACATTTTCAGAGTGTGCTTGTTCTATTTTTAAACAAAGAAAACCATCTGAAGTTGTCTTTATTTTTAAGTTATCGTGCCGTGATTTTACCAGTCTGGCCCACTTGGGAGTAGATTTTTCTCCATGTGGCCCCCACACTAAAAAGAGTTTAACAACCCTGGTGTACAATATGTTATCATTTTTTATTTATTTGTTTACACATATTCAATGTAATCATTTGTTACATTGAACTCTCTCTTATTGTGACTCATTGTGTTTTAGAACATTCTTTATCTGATCTATTTATTCCCAAAAAACATATTTTACTTTTATTTTTGAAGTGTATGTTCAAGTGTTCTTTTATGTCTACGCTTTTATGCTTTCTTATATATATATATTTTTTTAACTTTTTTTTTTTTTTTTTTTCTCTACTGTGGTTTCTCTGTAAATAAAGTTGGTATCATTCCAAAACAGAAACGAAATATTCAAATAAATGACTGGGGCCCAAAATCAAATGAATTAGGCATTTAAGCAGGTGATGACCAAAACTGTACTCATAAGTAACATAACTATGTAAACTGCAGAAACTTCATGGACTGAGATTATCAAAAGAAGTTGTAAAAATCAGTCACTATTACTATAAATTGGGCAGCCTATGCTTCATTTTCACCAGCAGATGGAGACAACGTGCAGTGTTTGCAGCAACCTGCACACATTGATTTCATCTGCTCTTGTGTTCAACCTTTTATAGTTTAGCAGCATACATGGGGACAAGCGGTAGAAATGGATGGATGGATGGATGTGGTTAAACTTGTGCACTTATTGTTATGATTTATTACTGCAATGTAGTGGTGATGCAGAAATGTTAACCTATTGCTGATATTTCACCAAAAAGGGGTGATGCTTAAATCAAACCTGTATCAGACAGGTTCATGCTTTTGGGGACTTGAAATAGTAATTTTCTCCCAAACCGAAGTGGCATGATATTTCTTTTAATATGCATCTCTACAAATCAATCAATCAATCAATCAATGTTTATTTATATAGCCCTAAATCACAAGTGTCTCAAAGGGCTGTACAAGCCACAACGACATCCTCGGTACAGAGCCCACATACGGGCAAGGAAAAACTCACCCCAGTGGGACGTCGGTGAATGACTATGAGAAACCTTGGAGAGGACCGCATATGTGGGTAACCCCCCCCCTCTATAATATAATATAATAATATTTTATATCCTATAGGGGTGCTGAAAAAAAATCGATTCACATTTGTCGATATGCCAATTCTAAAACGATTCATAATTTAAAAAAATCAATGCAACACATATTTATTATTGCTTCATGATTTTAAAATTATTGCAAACAATTTTTTAAGAATCAATTTTAAAAAAATACATATTTAGGCCATCTTCCCGCATACGCTCTTGGAACATCTAACCTGTTTTGAAAAGGTTTTATTATAGTTGTTATACAAAATAATATTTTTCCAAAAATTGGTTTGAGATCGGGAATCATGTTGACGCGAGACTTGATTCTGAACTGAATATTCACCTAATGAAACTGTAAAGAATCGAATCGACTGGTTAGTTGTTATAAGATAAACATCTCTAATATTCTATATTACTACTTAGAGAGGGAAATATTCCAACAATGTTTTTGTAATAATTGTATGTATATCTTACATCAAAATAAATAAATAAATAAATAAATAAATAAATATATATATATATATATATATATATATATATATATATATATATATATATATATATATATATATATATATATATATATATATATATATATATATATATATATATATACTACCGTTCAAAAGTTTGGGGTCACATTGAAATGTCCTTATTTTTGAAGGAAAAGCACTGTACTTTTCAATGAAGATAACTTTAAACTAGTCTTAACTTTAAAGAAATACACTCTATACATTGCTATTGTGGTAAATGACTATTCTAGCTGCAAATGTCTGGTTTTTGGTGCAATATCTACATAGGTGTATAGAGGCCCATTTCCAGCAACTATCACTCCAGTGTTCTAATGGTACAATGTGTTTGCTCATTGGCTCAGAAGGCTAATTGATGATTAGAAAACCCTTGTGCAATCATGTTCACACATCTGAAAACAGTTTAGCTCGTTACAGAAGCTACAAAACTGACCTTCCTTTGAGCAGATTGAGTTTCTGGAGCATCACATTTGTGGGGTCAATTAAACGCTCAAAATGGCCAGAAAAAGAGAACTTTATTTATTTTTATTTATTTTTATTTTTTATTTTTTTTTAATGTCCTGCCCAGCTTCTCGGGCAAATCATGTAGCAGATGTAGATGCCCATATCGGCTGTTCAGATTTACTTTACAAAAGAGAAGTGTAGGATACTTCTCTTGTTGCCTTACTTGTATTTTGACTTTATTAAATGTATTTATATTATCATTTGGTGCAGCCGGGCCGGAGCAGGAGGGGATAGAAAGAGAAAAAAAGGAAGACAGAGGGGGGAATTGTGGGGACAAGAGGGGGATTAGACAGAGAGACAAAAACAACAACAGCAAACACAACAACAACAACAGAGCAACATCAGCAAATACGACATGTACAAATATGATGGTAAAAGTAATAGCAAATAAGCAGTTAGCGAAAATAAAAAATAAAAAATACAGAAATGACAATGAGCATTATTACACTAAAAATGGAGCAATATGAATACCAATAGAAATAGTGCTCTTGATAATAAACAATACCAATACTTTACCTTTATTATCAACAATACAATTGTTCAAATGCAACAGTACATATACGTAATGATAACTTGAGTTACGAAAGAATGCAGAAAAATGGAGGGGAAAAAAGAGAAGCAACCTACATTAACCTTGTAGATTGTTACAGTAACAATAGGTTAAGCTTTGTCAGTGTGCCATGTGTTATACCCAGTTTACCCTAGGGCAACAACGTTAATATATGTTTGATGAAACGTGATTATGTGCATGAGTGTATGTGTGCATATGTACTTGTATATGTACAGGATGTGTATATGTGTGCTTGTACAGTGAATGTATATGTACAGTATGTGTATATGTGTGTACAGCGAATGTATATGTACAGTATGTGTATACAGTATGTGTGTTTGAACAGTGAATGTATATGTACAGTATGTGTAAATGTGTGTTTGTACAGTGAATGTATATGTACAGTATGTGTATACAGTATGTGTGTTTGAACAGTGAATGTATATGTACAGTATATGTATGTGTGTGTTTGTACAGTGAATGTATATGTGTAGTATGTGTATGTGTGTGTTTGTACAGTGAGTGTATATGTACAGTATGTGTATATGTATGTTTTTACAGTGAATGTATATGTACAGTATGTGTATACAGTATGTTTGTATAATGAATGTGCGTGTGGATGTACGAACTTTGAGTGTGTAAATATGTACTGTATTTATTTGTATATGTATGTGGGAGCGTAGGTACCTATGTATGTGTGTATGTATGTGTGTGAGTATATGTGAATTTGCATGTACAATACATTTGACTCCCAGTGTGTGTGGGAGCCAGAGTACGGCCCCAGCCTCCCCGAGAGCCCAACCCACAAACAGTAGGTGTGGTGCCCAGGGAACCAGGGGCCACCGCCCCCACGCAGCCAAGCCGGACAGCGACAGGAACCCCAGAGCCTGGCCCACCGTCCCGCCCACAAGGGCCAGCAGCAGGCCGCAGACAGACGCACCCGGCAGAGGACAAGGCACGAGAAAAACAGGGGGAAGCCAGACCCCAAGCCAGCGAGAGACCACACCCCACACGGACAGAAAGGCGGGACGCCCCGCCCGAGGGGCCCGGAGACCCCCCGCAACTGGACGGGAAGACCGCCCCCGCCCCACCGGCAACAGGGCCCCCACGAGCCCCCCCCCCACCCCCGGAGAGCGCGGCGAGGCCAGCCCACGGCCACCCCACCCAAGCCGGCCGCCACAGGACCACCCAGCACGGGGCCACAGGAACCACCCACCCCACCCGCAGGGACCCCAACGATGGAGATGGAACAACCAGCAACCGCCCCGCCGATTCCCCCCCCTGAGGTAGGGGAATAAATAAATAAAATAAATAAATACATAATAATAATAATAATAATAATAATATTAATAAAATATATTAAAAAAAATAAGAATAAATAAATAATTAAATCTTTATAAAAAATAAAAAAAAATAAAAAAAAGAGAATTAAAAGAAGAGAACTTTCATCTGAAACTCGACAGTCTATTCTTGTTCTTAGAAATGAAGGCTATTCCACAAAATTGTTTGGGTGACCCCAAACTTTTGAACGGTAGTATATATATATATATATATATATATATATATATATATATATATATATATATATATATATATATATATATATATATATATATATATATATATATATATATATATATATATATATATATACAGTATATATATATATATATATTTGGTTTGGAATCGAGAATCATGTTGACTGAATTAAATTATATATATATATATATATATATATATATATATATATATATATATATATATATATATATATATATATATATATATATATATATATATATATATATATATATATATATATATATATATATATTAGAGTTTGTCAATTATTAGTTCAATACAGCACATGACATCTTTGTCAACATAATTATATTCAGATGCATATTTATAAATAAGAATATAAGAATATAATGCAAAATGTAAGTTTAAGTCAGACTAAAAGACCAATTAAATGCTCACCGCATGTAGATCGTTTGCTGATAATAGTGCAAACCAGTGTGCAATAATCGACTTTTTGATCATTATTTCATATTTTATTGTGAATTAAATTATACATATATATATATATATATATATATATATATATATATATATATATATATATATATATATATATATATATATATATATATATATATATATATATATATATATATATAATAGTGCAAACCAGTGTGTCAATTAAATTATACATATATATATATATATACATGTGAATTAAATTATATATATATATATATATATATATATATATATATATATATATATATATATATATATATATATATATATATATATATATATATACATATATATGTATATATATATACATATATATATATATATATATATATATAATTTAATTCACATGTATATATATATATATATATGTATAATTTAATTCACAATAAAATATGAAATAATGATCAAAAAGTCGATTATTGCACACTGGTTTGCACTATTATCAGCAAACGATCTACATGCGGTGAGCATTTAATTGGTCTTTTAGTCTGAATTAAACTTACATTTTGCATTATATTCTTATTTATAAATATGCATCTGAATATAATTATGTTGACAAAGATGTCATGTGCTGTATTGAACTAATAATTGACAAACTCTAACAACAATATGCAGTCATTTTCACCTAAAATGCCAGGTGCAGGTGCTAGGTCAGTGATTCTTAAACTGCGGCACATGTACCACTACTGATAGACGGGCTCTCCGGCTGCAGCAAGCAGCTGCATTCAATCATCAGCAATCAACGCACCTGTCGCTGATGAGAAGACCTGCCTTCTTAAGCCAGCACAACCTGCTATCCTGTGCCAGAACGTAGCTATCTGTTTCTGTACAGTAGGCCGAAATTCTACTGGCTATATGCATACTCTCTCTCTGTGTTTCTCCCCCTCTGTGTTGATTGGTCTCGTGTCCCCCTTGTCGTCGTCCGGCAGCCTACCTCCGTTCCCGCGTTAAAAGCTGTGTGTCTTGTCTCCCTTTGTTCCCCTCTGATTCTCTGGCTTCCCCTTTTGGATCTCGACCTCCTGCCTGGACACGGACTTTGACGTCTCTCTATTGCCCCCGACTACCTGCCTGCTCACGGACCTCCGAGCCAGCCTTGCCCCTCTTTGGACTTCCGCCTCTCGCTCAACATTACTGGTAACACTTAACATTTAATTCCCACACATAGTTGCACACCATACACATATTTGGGTTGGTTCACACTTCATTCATTATTTATATATATATATATAGTGTTTATATATATATATATATATATATATATAAATAAACATAGAGTTTAACGACGTCCCTGTTGTCTGTGCCATCTTCTTCCCCTGTACAAACCGTAACAACATTGGCCAAAACTATTAAATATACTTGTGAAACAAAACCTCTGACTTGTTTTTAATGAATACTTAGGCCTACTACACTACTGTATTTTAATGTTGGTTATTATGGTGGTGCTCGGAGAAAAAAGTTTGAGAGCTGCTGGGCTTGTTTATTGCCGTGGTGACCCTGCATCACCGTCATCATCGTTATTGGTGGACCAGCCAGGCCCAAGCATCATGGCCTGCAATTTGTCATTGCCCTGTTGCAGCACGAGCTATATGACGAGGAGGTGATGTAAAGATGAGTTGGCTGAGGCACTTTTGGGGGCAAAACGCGAAAAAAGCAAGTCCTGGCACAAACTTTGTGCATTTGAGATCAAAGCAAGTGAAAGCACACGCTGAGCACATCCTCTTGATCATTTCCTTCATCACAAGCACATCACTGCTGGATCAAACAGACTGTTCTGTGCATCCACAGGCTCAGCTTTGGACAGATGCATAATGATGCCTTTGGAGAAACATGTTTTCTTTCACACCACCAGCATGCAGGCACACTTCAGAAGGTAGGAGAAGGAAATGTATCAACAAAAATTCCAAAAACGGGAATCAAACTTCACCATGTTCATTTCTGCGTCTTTACAGTAGATTGCATTACAACTTGGGTATTAATCAGGCCTATACATGCTTTTTTTTTTTTTTTTTTGACAGCGTCGCCATAACAACCAGTATGCACTGACACCTAACACATTCTTTTCCCATCTGCCTGACCCTAACTGTGAGAAGCTAAACTGGGTGATGTCTAATAAGAATGCATGTAGTTTCCACCTACGCTGATGAAGTAATTGACTACAAATCTGCAGCCACCAAGAAGACAAACGAGATTTGTGCGAATGTGCAGATATTTCAAAGGGTTTTGAAGTAAAGGGTGCATCAGGAAGGTCTTTGAAATTCTTGCAAAACAGCAAGAATACTTTCAAATATCGACAGTGTTAACACCAATGTGTCAGTTTTACATAGTTTCAGTAGTTTTCTCTTGTCTTTTATTTTTATTTTTACTAATATTAATTTTTGTTGTTCATATTGTTGCATTGTTGATTTAGTGTCATTTACAACAGTGCTTCGCAAACTTTTTTCACCAAGTACCACCTCAGAAAAAACTTGGCTCTCCAAGTACCACCATAATGACCAACATTAAAACACATAGTAGGTCTAAGCATTCATTAAAACAAGGCATAGGTTTTATTTAACAATTATATTTACTATTCTTGGCCACTGTAACATTACACACAGTTTGAACAGTAACACTGTGTTTAGGAAAATAAAACACTATGTTAATCAAGCGATTCTTTAGCGTACCACTAGATCAGGGGTAGGGAACCTACGGCTCTCGAGCCAGATGTGGCTCTTTTGATGACTGCATATGGCTCTCAGATAAATCTTAGCTGACATTGCTTAACATGATAATTAATAAATAATTACACTGGTAATCACAGTGTTAAAAATAACGTTCAAAATATAAAACATTCTCATGCATTTTAATCCATCCATCCGTTTTCTACTGCACCTGTTCAAGAAGTCGCATTAATGGTAAGAAGTATTTTATTTATTATTGGTTAGCTTCAGAATAACAATGTTATTAAAAAGAATAAGAGACTTATTGTACTCTAAAAATGTTGGTCTTACTTAAACACATTTAGTTGTATTAAGTGTTAAAAAATATTATATGGCTCTCACGGAAATACATTTGAAAAAATGTGGCTTTCATGGCTCTCTCAGCCAAAAAGGTTCCCGACCCCTGCACTAGATGAAGCCGCGTACCAAAACTTAGAGAATAGGTCCTTGGACACAGGAGGTCCTTATAGTAGTTGTGTTTGTGTTTTTTTTGGAACCTGCTCAGTGGCCTTGTGGTCAGAGTGTCCGCCCTGAGACTGGAAGGTCGGGAAATCAAACCCCGGCCAAGTCATGCCAAAGACTATAAAAATGGGACCCATTGCCAGGGGCTTGGCACTCAGCATCAAGGGTTGGACTTAAAAGTACCAATGTTTGTCACACACACACTAGATGTGGCGAAATTATTCTCTGCATTTGACCCATCACCCTTTATCACCCCCTGGGAGGTGAGGTGAGCAGTGAGCAGCTGGTTGTTTTCCTTCAATCTTGACTGAAGGTTTGTTCTCTGATGGCTGCTCTTTGAACGAGTCCACACATCCACATATAATCAATGCCACTGATCACACTGAAGCAGCGTCTATAAATGGGAACTGCACTTTATTTGGAATTTTGCCTGTCGTTCACAATCCTAATGAGAGACAAGAAGAGGCAAGTTTTATTTAGAATTTTTTTACATTCTAATTTGCAAAAAAATGGCTGGTTCTTGATGCCTGGCAATGGCGCTAAATGGCTTTAAAAATGCATTCAAAAACCGCCAACTGTAATTCATGTACGTTCTGTAATCTGTATAATAACCAAGCTGCAGCGACATTGTTATTGTAGGAGCGAACATTGAGGAACTATTTCTCTAGGGCAGTAAGACATCGTCTAGGAACGATATCTACGGAAAGAGATAAGCTAGCTTTTGGGTCAATAGCTGAATGGCTTTTGAGTTTGTAATACACAACACAATGTAATAGGACACCAATCTGTATAGACTGAAAAACATAAACAATCATATTACAGTATCTGTAAAGTATTAGCCCACATTTCATGTTTTGTGTGTACACAGCTAGCTCGACAGCGTATGTACTTGTGATTACACGCATGACGTTCTGCGCGTATCATGATCAGTATTATAGTGACTCACTCGATGGACAGTTGTCTGTTTGGTAAAGCTGGCAAGGGACGTTTCCGGTTGATTTGGGTAAGCACGCCATTTATGCGCAAAAATTTCAGGTTACATATAATGACTGTCTCAGAATCCTTCTCAGAAAGCCCGGGGGTATTAGTGCCAGCATGCTTTTCTGTGATTTAGGGATAAACACATTCCACGCCACCCTGACAAAACTGATGTTTAAGTTGATATGTAGACTGCAGGGGTCCGAGAATGATCGTATTATACAGAAAACAAATCCTAGGTGTATTTCTGTCAGGTACCAATTCTATACATGAAAACACTGGTATCTGTACCTTTTATAGAATGTGTAGACACATTTTTAAAGTATATTTTTATTGCTGCTTTCATATATTTATTAGATGCCTTTTTGAGAAGTTTACGTTTGGCCTCGTCTCCTTCTCTCACCTACGCCAAAAAGACAAGCACAACATCCATTACCAGCAGTGACGTGCGGTGGTTCATGGCTGGTGATTTACTGACTTCATCACAGTCAGATTTACAAACATATGAACCCTAAAGAGTATCTTATTCACCATTTGATTGGCAGCAGTTAACGGGTTATGTTTAAAAGCTCATACCAGCATTTTTCCCTGCTTGGCACTCAGCATCAAGGGTTGGAATTGGGGGTTAAATCACCAAAAATTATTCCAGGGCGCGGCGCCGCTGCTGCCCACTGCTCCCCACTGCTCCCCTCAACTCCCAGGGGGTGAACAAGGGGATGGGTCAAATGCAGAGGACCAATTTCATTACACCTAGTGTGTGTGTGACAATCATTGGTACTTTAACTTAACTTTAACTTTACACATACAAACTGTAGCACACAAAAAAGCACATTTAATAAAATAAACGTTATTATGGTCTTACCTTTACTTATAAATGAAGTCCATGCGCCGCTGTTGTGCCGGATTAATGCACCCCCACCGTAGAATGCACCCCCTGACGGGAGTGTTGTATCAACTAAAGCCCATACTTAAACTTTCCACGTGCAAGATTGAATCTATTTAAAAAAGTTATAGGCTCCAGCGCCCCCCGCGACCCCGAAGGGAATAAGCGGTAGAAAATGGATGGATGGATTTAATAAGAAGCCAAATATTGCAAAAACAATAATGTTCGTGTTGGAGGAGTTGTGAATGAATGAAATATGAAATCCGTGCTGCAGTCTGCAGGTGTACCTAATGTTGTGGCCCTGCAGTCATTCACAACTCCTCCAACACGAACATTATTGTTTTTGCACTTTTTGGCTTCTTATTAAATAACTTTTTTAAATAGAATCAATCTTGCACGTGGAAAGTTTAAGTGTGGGCTTTAGTTGATATAACACTCCCGTCAGGGGGTGCATTCTACGGTGGGAGTGCATTCTCTACCACCAGGAGGCGGGATTACTGCAAGCCTCAGCCAGTGCTCTTTTGCAGCTGTTTTATGATTGCTCAGCACAAGAAATACGTTACACACATACAGTTGTTGACAAAATACACTGTACATTATATACCTCAGCTAACTAAACTATGGAAATGTATAATATAGTTCATATAGCAATACGGTCTCACTGCACAGCAGGCCAGCAGTTAGCCGAGTCCGCAATCCATGTTGAGGTACAACGCAGTGACGTGCCTCAACTGGCTGCTGATCACCGCACCGTCTCTTCTCAGTATTTGAACGGCAAATGTGAAAATTCAGCGATTTTGAATAAAAATAATCTAAAACTGGTGAAGTTAAATGGAAAATAACTTTATAGTATAATCACTGGATACATATAACAACTTAATTATTATTTTTTTCTTTTTACATTTTTTTTCTTTCCATGATGGCACGTGAGGCCCCGCCTCACCCGCCGCCACTGACTGCACGTCACTGATTACCAGAGGCTGAAAGTGTTGTGAGTCATGCAGAGGCAAATTATTCCACCTCCAGCTACATGCCGGAGAATATCATGAACATAAAACCAGACAAAACTGTACTGTATTTCCATATTTACTGGTACATTCCTCTCCCCTCCACCAAGGAGTGTCCTTCTTGTCAGTAGACATCAGATTGCTCTTTTGTTTTCGTCCCCCAAAAATGTATCAGGGGTTTCGATAGGACTATCTTTCAAAATGTTTCTTTGTTTTTTAAACTTGTGTTAAGTTCATACTCTGGTAAGTGTATGAGTCACAATGAGTCATTCTCAGTCCCACTGGAATGAACTTTAGATAAAAAGATCAACAACAACAGAGTGCTTAAAATGTATTGTGTTGTATGGACACTCTAGGAACTACCGCTTTTTTCCAGGCTATAGAGCGCACCCAAGTACTTTATAAGTCGCACCCAGCACATTTTTGGACATGTATTGGCCACACAAGTCAATAAGCCGCAGGTGTACACATTGAAACATGAAATATTTACACAGGTGCTTGACTTTATTCACACATTTAACAAAAGACTGCCTGTAACTTGGCATACAGTAGCCTACTTCAAATGCCTTTGTCCTTCTCCTTCCGCACAATGAAACTGCTGGAGTTATCCTTTTCGGCGCATGGCGATCCTGCCATTCAGGGCCCGTTGGTGGTGGTAGTTTTATCGCTACGTGTAACATGTAACTTTGGGGACTTTGGGTAATATATTTTCTGTATAAACTTTGGGTGGTGAACTGCACATCATATGTCTTGTTTATTTATTGTTGAACACGTTCCCAGGTGAATATCAGGTCCTACCCATGACTCCTTAATTAGCGTAGTGGCAGCGACACCCGGAGAACGTGGGTGCGTTTGTTAGTTTGTTTGTGTCATGTCTGTGTTAATCATGTTTTGGTTTGGCCATGTTTTGCTTGGTTTTTGGACTCTCTTTTTAATTCCTGGTTGCACTTCCTTGTTTTGTTTGGTTTCCATGGTCACCCATTAGTTTTCACCTGTCATGTCACGCACCTGTTTCACGTTTGGAGTCACGCACCTGTTGTTAATTATGTCTGTGTTATTTAAGTCTTTCTTTCTGTTCTCTCGTCCTGCCTCCATTGTCTTTATGTCACACCGGTTCATGTCTCTTTCTGACCAAGTAAGTTTTTTTCTATTCATGCCACAGCTAGCGACTTTTGTTCATGTCCTTAGTCTTTTGCCCATGTGCAAGTTTTTTTGTTTCATAGACAAGTTTGTACCTCCGCCTTGTGCGCGTCTTTAGTTTGTTCTTTTTGTTATAGTAAAAAATAAATCCAAGCCTACCTTCACGCTGTCGTCCGGAGCCGTCCGGAGCCGTCTTTTGCGTTGGAAGAACAACCCCGCAGCGAGCTGCGACCCCCCCACTTGACAGAATGCAGGCAGCAGACGTTCTTCCGCAGACGGGCCATGACGAGGTGATGGAGACGCGCTGGCGAAGATGGAGGTCAGCCAGAAAAGCTTCTTTTCGCCAGCATGGCGCGTCGTTCCCCCAGGATCCTCCTCCGGACAACAAGATTCCCCAACCAGCCCTGTCTTCCTCGCCGCCGCAGGAGACCCGTGCTGATGACGTCATCCCGCCCACTGGTGATGACGTCAGAGACCAAGACTTTTTTTTTAGATTCCATTTACGCCCTCTGTCAGCCGCCCACTAAGGACTTTGTTTCAAAAAAATAATCCTTTTGAGAATTTTTTTTCAAAATTTAGATTTTTTCAGACCCAGTCTAAAGTGGGGGTGGTGAATAGACATTTTGGAGGGGGGTCAGCATCGCCATGCCAAGCCACAGCCTCCAGCTCGGCCACCACCACCTGTCTTTCGTCACGCCAAGCCACAGCCACCAGCACGGCCGCCACCACCAGTCTTTCGACCTGCCAAGCCACAGCCTCCAGCTAGGCCACCTCCACCTGCTCCACGCCCTGCTCCAAGGCTATCAACATGCCTAGCAGCTCCACCACGCCCAGCTCCACGCCAAGCTCCACCACGCCCAGCTCCACGCCAAGCGCCACCAGTCGCAGCTCCACGCCAAGCGCCACCAGTCGCAGCTCCACGCCAAGCGCCACCAGTCGCAGCTCCATGCCAAGCGCCACCAGTTGCAGCTCCACGCCAAGCGCCACCAGTTGCAGCTCCACGCCAAGCGCCACCAGTCACAGCTCCACGCCAAGCGCCACTAGTCGCAGCTCCACGCCAGGCTCCGTTACCTGCTCCACGATGCCAAGTGCCGCCAGCCGCAGCTTCACGACGCCAAGTGCCGCCAGTCGCAGCTTCACGACGCTAAGTGCCGCCAGTCGCAGCTTCATGACGCCAAGTGCTGCCAGTCGCAGCTTCACGACGCCAAGTTCCGCCAGTCGCAGCTTCATGACGCCAAGTTCCACGGCAGGCTCCGGTACCAGCTCCACGACGCCAAGCTCCGGTACCAGTTCCACGCCAAGACCAAGACCCACGCCGCCAAGACCAAGACCCACGCCGCCAAGACCAAGACCCACGCCGCCAAGACCAAGACGCGCCGTGCCAAGCTTCATCGCCCGACGCGCCACGCCAAGCTTCGCCGACCGCTTCGTCTGCTGCACCCGCGCCGGTTTCATCGGGTGCTTCCACGCCTGCTACGATGACGACGCGCCTGCCTCCTCGTCGGCCACGGATGTGGCCACTACCTGGTCGTCCGCCACGCCAAGTGCGTCCACCTCCTCGTCGGCCATGGATATGGCCATTCCCGGGTCGCCCACCTTGTCAGGTACAGCGGCGGTCTTCGCGTGGCCGCCACCTGATCCTGCCCCGGTGGATTTGGGGACACGTGGTCTGGCGACCCACCGCCATGTCCCCCTCCCGCCCTCCCATGGCTCTTGTTCATTTTTTTATGTTGGGACATCTGGGATCTGTCCGTAAGGGGGGGGGGGGCTTTGTCATGTCTGTGTTAATCATGTTTTGGTTGGTTTTTGGACTCTCTTTTTAATTCCTGGTTGCACTTCCTTGTTTTGTTTGATTTCCATGGTCACCCATTAGTTTTCACCGGTCATGTCACGCACCTGTTTCACGTTTGGAGTCACGCACCTGTTTTTAATCATGTCTGTGTTATTTAAGTCTTTCTTTCTGTTCTCTCGTCCTGCCTGCATTGCCTTTATGTCACACCGGTTCATGTCTCTTTCTGACCAAGTAAGTTTTTTTCTATTCATGCCACAGTTAGCGACTTTTGTTCATGTCCTTAGTCTTTTGCCCATGTGCAAGTTTTTTGTTTCATAGTCAAGTTTGTACCTCCGCCTTGTGCGTGTCTTTAGTTTGTTCTTTTTGTTATAGTAAAAAATAAATCCAAGCCTACCTTCACGCTGTCGTCCGGAGCCGTCTTTTGCGTTGGAAGAACAACCCCGCAGCTAGCTGCGACCCCCCCACTTGACAATTTGTTGTTGAGTGGTGGCATATACGGGGAAGCGGGGCTTAGTGTATCATTGATATCAGTGACTTTTATTTTCGTTATGGATTGTGAAGCATTTTTGGGGAATCAATACAATAAGGGGAACATTATTTGTCTTGTTAAAATATAAATGTATATTGGGTTCACTTTTCAGTGTGGCACCCACACGCGGGCGGGCTACTTTTCTACATATATTTTGATACATATATACATATAATTTTAATACATTTACACTAATATACATTCACTTCAACAAATACAACAATAAAAACTCACAATTAATGGAGCAATGTCAAACAGCAGCCAGTACCTCATGGATGAAGAGGATAGATAGGACTACGCTGATACAGCACAGGACCCAACTCTGCCCCTTGACCCTTTCCGCCATCTCACCTGTAGGCCTAATCTAAGTGCAGTTTCTTAGCTGCCTAGCTTACTAGAATCTATGTAATTATAAAGTCCGCACAGGATGCGGCAGCAAAGGAAGATGATGGGGTGGAAGCGGGAGCCGTCCTGGAGCAACTTCTGACGCTTCAACAAAGAATGGATATTCTGGAGAACACTCAAGGTAGCGGTCGACAGCACCCTTAACCGGGAGGATGGACTGAGGGCAGGGATGAAGGCCATGGCTGGATAGGGGAGAAAATATGTGGACACGAAGTTGCAGAGTTTCGACCAAGTTTTCGTAGCATGCCTGCGTCGATGAGATGAAAGGTGGGGCGAGGAACTAAATAATACTCTTGCTAAAGCCCGACGGTTTTGGCGACCAGCTAGCTTCTCCACTCCTGCAGCCACTATACCAGCCAGCAACCACCCACCTGACATATACGTCACCTTCCATATTACACATGCTGTCACCGCCAGACCAGCTATTGGAATGGAATTTCTCCAGTTTGGAGATTCCAGAGGCTCATCCGATGTCACAGTCTTTATTGAACAGTGTGAAAACTTTCTAGCACTCCGCCGTCTGAGCGATGCTGAGCTGGTGGGAACACTCAATGCTGTTCTAAAAGGTTCTGCTAGGAGTTGGTGGTCGGAAGCCTGCAGTAAGATAACCAGCTGGTCTACATTTAAGCAGTCTTTCCTTGAAACCTTTTTGCCAACTGACTATCAATCACAGATTGAGAGGCAACTGCACTCTAACTTTCAAATCCCTGATCAGTGCTTGCGAGATTTTGCGTATGATTATCGTGCCCTTTGCCTGAGGTGGAGACCTGACATGGAGGAAACCAAGATCGTTCACCGCATAGTCAGTGCCTGCAATCCCAGGTTGGCTAGTGGTTTACGTGGCATCGTGACCACATTGGAACAGTTGGTCAAGGTGGGCTCCCTGATTGCACAGGATTGGAGTAACACTAAAGACTATTGGAGTCGTGTCCAACAGTGCAAACCTCCAAGAAGGTCTGGCAAGAAGGTGGAGCAACGTTGCTATGGGCGAACAATCCCTCCTGGTGGTTCTTATTAGCATGCGCGGCTCCAAAGAAGATGGAGTTCTCGACTCCGGATGCACTTACTCACAGTCATTCATTGTGGAAGATTGTGAAGAAAGACGGCGAGGTTCTGGAGCCAAGCGGGATACCAAAGCTTGTCATGACAAATGGACAAGTCAACCAAGCTGTTGGGAAAGCCACCCTACTCTTCAATCTGCTTGACTTCCACGGCACCCTACAGGTTCATGTGATGGCTGCTGGCCACTTGTGTATGCCCTTCTTACTGGGTCTGAACTTCATGACTGCATCACAAATGATACTCAAGCCTCATCTCAGGAAGTATGTCATGCCAGGAACAAAATAATTCAGATTTTACCCCAAAGGCTGAGAAATGCTTCGCTGGAGTCACACTGGTCCCTCCGTTAATTTTTACATGGCCGTAACAGAGGAACCCCAAGTCAACCGGTCTACAATTCCCCTCCTAGAATCTCAACCTGAGGTGGTGTGGCCATTGCTGCAGAAGTGGCCAACTGTTTGGACTGAGACTACTGGGGCTACCAGGGTGATTAAACACAAAATCACCACCATAGAAGAGATGCCTGTTGGGAAGAGAGCTTACAGAGTGTCCAGTCAAAAACAAGAAATAATTGAAGACCAAATCTAAAAAAGATCAGCAATGGAGGGATAGAGCCATTGACATCTCCGTGGGCCTCTCCAGTTGTTCTGACACCTAGGAAAGATGGCACACTACGATTTTGTGTGACTACACGGACCTGAACGCCAAGACCCAGCATGACACATATCCCATTCCCCTCAGACATGAGATCCTGGAGTCTTGACCTGCAAAGCGGCTACAGGCAGGTTACCGTGGATAAGGACAGCAAGCCAAACACTACCATGATCACCCATCTAGGCCTGTACCAGTTCAAAGTCATGCCGTTTGGACTGCACAATGCTAGGGCAACCTGCCAGCACAGACAGTTCTGGGTGAGCTGAGGGGAAGACTCGGTTGTGGGTACATTGACGGCATCATTGTGTTTTCACAAACAGAATAACAACACCTATTCGACCTTGACGGTGTTTTTGCAAACCTGACTCTCAACATAAAGAAATGCCACTTGCTTTAAGATCAGCTCACCTTCCTTCGACATCTAATATCTGGCAAAGAAGAGTAAGTGGATCCAGTAAAAATATCTGCAATTACCGCATATCCTCCTCCCACAGACTTGAAAAGTCTCCAGAGGTTTCTTAGCTTGCTCGGCTGATACCACAAGTTCATCCCCAGGCAAGCCGACATTACAGCTCCCCTAAACCAACTGAAGAAGAAGGATATTCCCGGAGAGTGGAGTCCTACCTGCTAGGCAACCTTCAACCACCTCAAATCCCTGCTGCAGTCACCACCAGTTTCCAGGTTCACTGTGATGCCAGGGATGTGGGCCGAGGAGCTGTCCTGATGCAGTGCCTCGAAGGTGAAGAACGGCCGATTGCTTTTGTCTCCAGAGCTCTCCAAGGAGCTGAAGTACGCTACTCCACTGCCAAAAAAGAGTTCTTGGCTGTTGTGTGGGCGGTTGAGAAGTGGAGACATTTCCTCCAGGGGACAACTTTTGATGTCTTCACGGACCACAGTGCCTTTTCATGGGCATTCAACTGCCTTAAGACATCGTCCCGGCTTACTTGGTGGATGCTGAGACTCCAGGGATAGGCGTTCAAAGTCCACTATAAAAAGGGCTGCTGCAAGGTGGTACCAGATGCAGTGTCGCGCGCAACCTAGTCACCAGAGGGGAAGATTTTCAAAAAATGTAAATAGAGTATTGTTGGCACTTTTATGATGTTGTTTGTTCGGGGGTTTAAAGTTAAAGTACCAATGATTGTCACACACACACTAGGTGTGGTGAAATTAACCTCTGCATTTGACCCATCCCCATGTTCACCCCCTGGGAGGTGAGGGGAGCAGTGAGCAGCAGTGGTGGCCACGCCCGGCAATCATTATGGGCGGAACAGAGGACATCCCACTGGCCCTGCTGTAAGAAGACTTTAATTTACGTATATTTACGAGTGAGAATGAATAATAAAAAATAAAAAAATCCATCCGTCGTCATGTCTTTCATAATGATTGTGAACGATAGGTAAAATTCCCCCCAAAAGTGCAATTCCCCTTTTGAAAGTGAGCTTATTTGTATTTGACATATTCTTAATTTGATTCAAGCAACCTTATTATTAAAGGTTCACGGCTATATTAATGTTGCATCAACCGAGTCATACCAAAGACTATAAAAATGGGACCCATTAACTCCCTGCTTGGCACTCAGCATCAAGGGTTGGAATTGGGGGTTAAATCACCAAAAATGATTCCCGGGCGTGGCACCGCTGCTGCCCACTGCTCCCCTCACCTCCCAGGGGGTGAACAAGGGGATGGGTCAAATGCAGAGGACAAATTTCACCACACCTAGTGTGTGTGTGACAATCATTGGTACTTTAACTTTAACTTTAACTTAACTTTAACATTTATAAAGTTTTTTTCATAACTTACATATTTAAAAAAAGGGAAAACAATCTTTAAACCTGACAAAAGTCCAGTGCCCATGTGCTCGGGGTCCGACACATCATCCCCACTTTGACACTCCTGCCCATCCCTTCTTACAGTTGAGCCCAGAAATGTGTCATCCTATAATCATTACCCATGTAATGCATAAGTTAATCTACTTTATTCAATATTTAGATATGTTAAAAAAACAAGAGCAATTCTCCTCCTTTCCCCGCTGATCTGCTTCTCTGATGAGGGAAACTTCAAGGACTGCTTTCAGAGGAGTCGCTCTCTTGAGACAAAAGTACATGTGCACAGTCACTGACATGAATAAATGAAAAGAAAATCCAGTTAAAAGAATCCAAGTATAAAAAGTACAAGTTGAAAAGTTATTTCAAGCTTCATTCATATTGTAGTCTGCTAAAATAGTGCATGCTAAAATAGTGCATGATAACGCACTTACTGTGGGACTTGGTGTGTGTGTGTGGGTGGGGGTGGGGATGGGGGGTGTAAGAAAACACACAATGAGAGCATGAAGTGTGCTGTGTTTTATTCATACAGATAAATAAACTAGATTTTCCATACAATCAATGATCTTATTTTATTCTATGCCGACAGATTCTACACCTCACAATAAATCACGGACGTAAGCAACCTACTGTGACCTGGGGTTTTGGTCACAGACATGAATATAGAGTACACAAGCCTATAGGCAACATGGGGTACAGTGTTTCTTGCTGCACATCCAGTAAAATACAAAGCATGGAAAAGTAGTCAATCCATAATTCATGACCTGGGAGAATGAAAATGATATCAAGGTACATTGCTGTACCAAAAAGTGCATGTGTGTGACTGTGACGGCTGTATTGACTCACAGACGGGGTGTGACTTAGACATCCTGCCTCCTTTAGTCCGCAGTCGATATTTAGACTGGATATTGAACCGTGCATAGAGCACATTCTTAGCCAGTGTTGGGTTAGTTACTGAAAACCAGTAACTAGTTACAGTTACTAGTTACTTTATTTCAAAAGTAACTCAGTTACTAACTCAGTTACTTACACCAAAAAGTAATGCGTTACTGGGAAAAGTAACTATTTAGTTACTTCTTCTACTTTTTTTTTTTTAAAGCTCCCATTAATGCCCTTTTAGCCTTCATTTCAGTACTGTTATTGCACTGGAGAATAATACAATGTGTTGATCAACTTGACATGCATTTGCATCACTGAACTCTGCTAAGCAATGTGGTCTACATATAACACACAAAGATATGTTTTAAAGGGCCAATTTATTTCAGGCCAGAACAAATTGACAAAACTATAATAGCTGCAACATAACATACATAAGTAACAAACAGCATAATAACACTAACACTAACCACGTTAAACCCAGATCCCGAACTAACAAAGGTCTTAACTCATTCTCTTTCTATGCCACATCAATATGGAATGCACTCCCAACAGGTGTAAAGTAAAGGGCATCTCTATCCTCCTTCAAAACCGCACTAAAAGAACATCTCCAGGCAACTACAACCCTAAACTAACACCCTCCCTTCCACATAATACCTCTTCGGATTGTAAATAATCAAATGTAGACACTTTTTCTTATACTTTCTGATCTCTCTCTCTATGTCCACTACTTGCTGTACATATCCTACCAAGTCAGTCCTACACTGTTTAAATGTCCATTTCTCTGATGATGCAATTGTTGATGCTGATTGTTGATGACTGAAGTGTTGATACCAACCAAACCTAACCTCCCCCCCGCCATATCCCACACCCCGGATTGTAAATAATGTAAATAATTCAATGTATATACTCTGATGATTATCTTGTGTGATGACTGTATTATGATGATAGTATATATTTGATAGTATATATCTGTATCATGAATCAATTTAAGTGGACCCCGACTTAAACAAGTTGAAAAACTTATTCGGGTGTTACCATTTAGTGGTCAATTGTATGGAATATGTACTGTACTGTGCAATCTACTAATAAAAGTTTCAATCAATCAATCAATCAATCAATCAACAACATAGCTGTAAACCTGGCTTCACCTAAGGAAGGCACACGTGACATACACAAGGCCTAACCAGGCAGATTTGAATTGTTGTTTTGGGCAGTAGACGGGATCTTTGATCCAAGACACAACTTACATTTAACTAAAATGTTATTTTCTTGGTGCTCGACAAAAGAAAAGAAGTGAGAATATCTCATACTTGTCAACCCTCTCGAATTTCAGTGCCTCTCCCCGGGACAACCATTCTCCCCAATTTCTCCCGATTTCCAGAGGACTTAAGGCACGCCCCCTCCAGGTCCGTGCGGACCTGAGTGAGGACAGCCTGTCGACACGTCCGCTTGGCCAACCAAAAAGTAACCACAGAACACTAGTGTTCTGTGGTTACTTTTTGGTTGGCCAACGGTTTACGTTGTATTGCGCACCCCCTCCCCTCCCCTCCCCTCCCCTCGACTTCCCACCCACACCCAGACACACACACACACACAGAGCGCAGAGGAAGATTCAGAAGCACGTCACTGCTTTGCTGCAATAAAACACACTCAGATCTTCTGTTTCTAGCCGATACTACAAAAAAAAAAAAAGTAAAATAACGCAGTAACGCATCATGTAGTAACGGTAACTAAGTTACTAAATATAAAAAATAACGCGTTAGATTACTAGTTACCGCCGAAACTAATGGCGTTACAGTAACGCGTTAGTCCCAACACTGTTCTTAGCCCTTCACAAATAATAGAAAACAATAGAAGGCAAGAAGTTTCTCTTGTACATTTTTTTTTTACAGTCGGTTGGCGTGGGGTTGGTCGTCACACTCATATCTCGCCACCGGAGGGCACTGTTTGTCAAATTGTGGTGTGGAAATATACAGCATTCAGGAGTAGAGCTCACCTACATAGTCATTTCTGGAGTAAGATGCTTGAACTTGAGACGAGAGTACTTCTTGTGTTTTTCGTGTCAAATAGTAAATATTCAGCTCCTCTGTATTTGTCTTGTAGGCTTTTATATGATACTTTAAATTGTTTTTAGCTTGCTAACTACACTCAAAGTTTGACGTAATACGGTCGTTAGGGTCCATAAAATACCCCTCACGTCATATAGAAATTCTTATTTTTTACACTTTTCTTTTCGAAAAAGTTATGCGCTGTAGCTCGGCTGCCTGAACCTGCTTGGTGGATCTGCTTGTGCTCTCACATCACAGAATGGGGTTGGCACTACCCACCAGTAGGTTTGGACATCACTGGGTCGATATTGTGTTATTCTTATTTGGTTATTATTCTTGCAGGTAAGAATGCTTGTTTACCAGTACGGGGCACAAAAACATACAGGGCATTAGCTTAGCGTAAAACTAACTGGAACTTAAAGGGTTCAAGAAAGTCCAAGTGTCACAATGAAGCGGCATAACTGTCGCATAGACTAAACCAACACAGCATATGACTGGGAGGGACAGGTCATGACAGTAAGTTTGTAAACACTCCATAATTTGGTGACTCTGTTGGGGGAAAAACGGGTGAAAAGTCGCTGTCCATGTGACAATCGCTCTATATGGAACCTTGAGTTATGCTGGCAAAAATGTCCATTTAGGTTAGTTGTCACATAAACTCATAGAGTCATACATCACATGTACAGCAGGCCTGCAGAAAGATGTTTCTGTTCATGTTACTTGCTCATTTTGATGCATCAAGTTATTATTATATGTCAACTTGTCCATGCAATCAAATTTCTCTTTTTTGTCGATCTTCTGTCTTGGAGATATTTTCCCGCCATGATAACATTGTGACTATAGGCCACTATAGGATGTGGCGATCAAGTATCGGCCGATTAATACCTTTTAATGCTGATTGAAGTGAGAGGAGTGCGGATCAATTCATAAATTGTGTCAATACCAAGAATATTGTCAATATGTGATTGATACTAAAGTGTTGGTCAATATTTGCATTTTCTCAAAACCATTTTTGTTGTTTTTGTTAATGTTTACACATTCACAGAAGGACTTTAAAGGGAAAACAATATCATTTAAATAGTCTTTTTGTTTAGTTATTGTGTATTTGTCATGACGCGGAGTTGAACCCATGTTTCCTCTGCAGCTGCAAGCACCTCTGCTAACCCCTCTGCTGGCAGCATGCGCAGAAATGCCTCTGCTCGCGCTGAGCACAACACGCCCACACAGCAACAAGCCTGCAAACAATCACTTATCCACGCACCTGGACTTGACGAGGGGGAGCGGCATAAAGACCAGCGGACCCGAGGAACCTTTGCCAGAATGTCGCTAATCTTCCCAGTAAGCATCACGTCTGGCATTCCCTCCCCTGTGCTTTGCTCTTTGCTCTCTCTCCGTGTCTCCCTTGTTCATGTCCCTTGTGACTTCCGCAGTGACTGCCTTCCTCGATCCACGACCTCCCTGCTCGGACCCAGACCACGCTGCCTCGCTCCTGCCCTCGACCTCTTGCCTGTTCACGAACTGCCTCTTCGCTTTGCCCCTCTGGACTTGACGAAAGATACAACCAACACTCACAGACAACAACCCCTGGTAACATTTACACTATTAATATTACAAATAGTCTACACTCATTCACTTAGAGTAGCATACACACGCCACGTAATCATCAAAGGTTTGAATAAACCTTGTGAACCGCAGTTGCCGCCTCCTTCCCTTCTCTGTACATAACAGTATTATTGACTCTGTTTTGCTCAAACAAGTGTATGTAGTAAAAGAGAATACGTAAACATGCTTTAAATATTGTGTTGGTATTGTTAACCTGCAGAGTATTTTGGGGACTTTTTTGTCCTTTCAGGTAAATGTTTACTCTATTTTGGCGATAACTTTGGTTATGCTACTCCGAATTTAATTATTTTTCAAAAGAGGGTTTTTTAATGTTCAGATATAATATTTTATTTAGCATTATTTCATATATCAACGATATATCAGCGAATCATCTTAGCTGAAACAAAAAAGTCCATAAGAGATATAACAGTGCATACAAATTTTTTAATTCAGATTTTTTTCTCCTTTTTACTCAACTCTCTTGGTCCTAAATACAAATGCCAAACATGGATGGTGTTGTTTTTATTTTTTATATATATGTATGTACAATATATATATATATATATATATATGTATGTGTATATGTGTATATTTGTATATATTTATGTGTATATATGTATATATCAGTGGCGTGCCATCACTAGAGGCAAGGGAGGCGGGGCTTCACCTGCCATCATGGAAAGAAAAAAAAAAGAAAAAGAAAAAAATAATAATTAAATTGTTATATGTATCCAGTGATTATACTAAAGTTATTTTCCATTTAACTTCACCAGTTTTAGATTATTTTTATTTTTATTTTCACATTTGCCATTCAAATACTGAGAAGAGACGGTGCGGTGATCAGCAGCCAGTTGAGGCACTTGTGCCTCACTGCTGGCCTGCTGTCCAGTGACACCGTATTGCTATATGAATTATATTATACATTTCCATAGTTTAGTTAGCTGAGGTATATAATGTACAGTGTATTTTGTCAACAACTGTATGTGTGTAACGTATTTTTAGTGCTGAGCGATCATAAATCTGCTGCGGAGACACACTGTGTGAGGCTCGTATCATAACCCCGCCTCCTGGTGCCAAGCACCTCCGCCGCAGAATGCACCGCCCGACGGGAGCACCACGGCCACACCAACCAAAGCCCACAACCAAACCCTCCACGTGTAAGACCGAATCCACCCCAAAAAAGTCACTTAACAAGAAGCCAAAAAGTGCAAAAACAACAATGCTCGCGCTGCAGGAGCCGCGAACGACCGCAGGGACACAACATTAGGTACACCTGCACTGCAGGTTCATATGTTTTTAAATTTGACTGTAATGATGCAGTCGTGCCTCACCAGACATTAACCTCACCGCACGCCACTGGTATATATATATTGATTCGAGCAAAAAAAGTAGAAGAAAATGGGATTCCAAAAATGCTTTATATATTCTTAACTTTCTCGTCCTGGCGCTACTTAAATGCTTAGCAAATTATGTATTGTCAATAACACTCATTATATATAAATAGAACAATTTACAGTTAATACATATGATTGTTATGGGTATTAATAACGGCCGATCTTATGTTTGGATAATTGGTGTTTGAATCGGAAGCATAAAACCCTGTTAGGAATATCCCTAGTATTATGGGCCAAATGAGACAAAATTAAAAAACTTTAAAATATTTACTTAAATGTGTCATTGATTAAACAAAATATTAAATAAAGAAATCAATGATAGATTAAATCATGAAATATTTAAATAATGGAATAAATAATGAATGAATTAGATTACTAAATGTAATTTTACATTAAATAAATTGATGAAACATTTAATTGAATGTGTATGTACTTAAGGCCAATTATAATTAATTAATGACACATTTAAGTAATTATTTATAGATGCATTCATTTAATTTTGTCCCATTAGTCACAAGGGTCTTTAAAAGTTTAGTTGGAAAAATACAAGAAGGATACACATTTCAAGCCAATAATCTAAACTTCAATTTAATGTTCGAACGA
This sequence comes from Entelurus aequoreus, assembly GCF_033978785.1. Classification (NCBI taxonomy): domain Eukaryota; kingdom Metazoa; phylum Chordata; class Actinopteri; order Syngnathiformes; family Syngnathidae; genus Entelurus; species Entelurus aequoreus. The sequence continues at coordinate 30,942,164 of NC_084738.1, forward strand.
CTCTTGAAAGATGGCTGGATGATGAGCAATTTTACACTCGAGTAAAAAGTGTGACAACCAACCCCGTTCCCCGCTATACATTGGCAGCCAGGCGAATTGTATTGACAACTGAGATGTACATATTTGGTGGTGGTGTGGTGTGTAGCGGCGAGCTGAGCTACATGTCAACCCCAGTGATTAAACACGTGGAAAACTCTCATAATGTGACCTAATGTCACCAGATATTTAGATTCCTCTCTGCACAGAGAAAAAAACACAAGTGTCTACATGTGACATATCATCACGCTACTTTTACATTAGTTTTGGTTCAAACCGTCCTGTCAACACGGATCAAACATCACAACGGCCCATTTACTGCATGCACTGAGAGTCTTGTTTTCTTTCAGTTCATGTCAGTCTGAAGACGGTTTTCGGTCTGCATGATTCTCTGCGAGCAAAACAAAGGAGTGGGTGGACATAAGAGTGGGAGTAAATGATTGACAATGAGCGTATACGCGGGGATTTGGTTTTATATAGAGAGGGGCAATGTTTCAATTTGTGGATATTACTAATAGAGTGCATCCGGAAAGTATTCACGGTGCTTCGCTTTTTCCACATTTTGTTGTGTAGATAACAAAAAAGGATAGAGAGAAAGATGAATGCAGAAATGTACAGATACAGCATGGAAGAAAACCAACGCTTCCCATCCAATCTGATGGGGCGTAGGAGGTGCTGCAAAGAGGTATTTTGGCAAAACTGCCCAAAGATAGGTGTGCCAAAATTGTGGCACCATATTCAACAAGACTTAAGGCTTTAATTGCTGCCAAAGGTGCATCAACAAAGTATTGACGTTGTTTTTTTTCCGAACATACTCATAATCTGTATATGCAATCAAAGTTGCTCAAATGTGATGATCTTGTTAAATATAATACATCAATAATCTTATATAAAGCATTTAACTAATTATTGCCGCCTAACCTACAACGTTTTTTTTTATAACTGGAAAGATTTCAGATATTTCTCATTGCCTAGAGCTCAAACCACTCTTAAACGGTTTTGTGTGTCTGTATGCGGAGTAAAACTATGGAACACTGGACTTGCAACACAAGCACTGCCAAACTATTAATTGATTTAAACTATTATACAAACATGGGGTCTGGTTCAAATAAAGAGATGAGGGTCTTTAATTTGACTTGCTGTTGTACTCTGTCTCATAGAGTTAACATGTGCTCAATGTTTCCTTACCATTGTTGGTATGTTGTCTATTACCACTGTTGCTATTGTTCATTCTTTCTACATTGTTGCTACAAATGATTGTTACAGTGTAATTAATATTGTTACCTGTGGTAATGCCACCATGATAGAACATCTGTATTATAATCCCTAAACAAAGTAACAGGGGAACTCAATGTATTAATCACTGAATGGAGAACTGGGGGTGGGATTAAATAAATTATCTTCTTCTCACTCCCTCCCTTTCAGGCAAAACTGGATCATCATGCTTACATACTGTACATTACCTTTTGCATTATATTAATTTATATTATTACGTCTTGTCTACTTTGTACTTTTTTGTGCCATTGCCTGAAATAAATGAATAAATGAAAATGAAATTAAAAATTGAGCATAGGATCTGACTACTTATTTACATGTATTTTTTATTATTGATAGATTTGCAAAAATAAAAAAATCTCACAATGTCAATGTGTATTGTGTGTAGAATTTTGAGGACAATTGTGAATTTATTCCATTTTGAAAGTACGCCGTAACATAACAAAATGTGGAAAAAGCTCATTACTGTGAAGACTTTTCGGATGGACTGAGGCGGTTGAATGGTGTCATTGAGTCTTCTTGTTGCTGAGAGGTTACATCTGTGTGATGCATCAGAGGGAGAAATACATCTGTGCTTTTTGTGCAGACATTATCGTGACTCGAGTGTGTGTGTGTGTGTGTGTGTGTGTGTGTTTGTGTGTGTGTGTGTGTGTGTGTGTGTGTGTGTGTATTCTTGTATTTCTACCCTTCTTGAGACATCAACAAGGAAAAGTACCTTCCATATGACGACCGGTGAACAAGTTAGGACATAAATCATGGTCCCAATACGGAAAACCATTGCATCTAATAGAGAATGTCTCATTTGCAGCCCTGGTGGTGAAATATGTCAAAATTAGGGTGGTCCCAAAAAGGAATAATTTTTCAAATAGACTGTGTGTCGGTTTTAAAAGTGCTCACCCTCTGGTCAACATATGAAATAACATATGTGTAAGAAATTGAAATGCACCACCTTTGGCCAAAATCAAAAAATAAATAAATAAATAAATGTGTATATAGAGACATACTGTAATAACTTGAAGTAAATAATGAAGATTAAAAACCTATTACAAACAAAAAATTCTCAAAAAAATAATGATACTAAAAGCAGTCTTTTTCTCACAATGTGTTGACTTTTTTCTTATAAAATTGGGAACAATTTCTCATATGCTTTCTGTTTCTGAAATATTGCAATCTTTTCTCGTAAAATTATTACTTCTTGATGTAAAATGATCACTTTTTAATGCAAAATGGTGACATTTGTCATATAAAATTCTGACTTTTATCACAATATTGACAATTTTTTTTGTTGTTCTTGTAAAATCGTGACATTTTTTGAGTAACATTCCGATTATTATTATAATATTGCCAAAATGTCAATGTTTTCTTATACAATTGTGACTTTTGTCGAGTAAAATGTTCAGTTTTTCTTGTAAAATTTTGACATGCGTTGAGTAAAATTACGACTTTTATTATAATACTTCGAAGATGATACGTTTTCATTTTGAAAATGTGACAAACTTTTTTTATATTTGCATAATATGTATATATTGTTAATGTTGTAAATACAAATCTTTATATATCTAGAAAGAAGAATTTGTGTGTGTGTGTGTCTGTGTGTGTGTGTGTGTGTGTGTGTTTGTGTGTGTGCGTGTGTGTTTGTGGCCGATTGTGTAAAAAAACTATTCAGACCAAGTCACATCCTTGCTTTAACGGAATGCGCTGAATTCCAAAAGTACTTCACCATATCACTCATTTCTAATTCAGATATATTGTATTCAAATCTCTGAGGTATCTGTAACATAAAAATGTGTGGTAAAAGTGTGTTTTGTGGGAGACCAGAATGCTTTGAAATATTTAGTTGTTTCTCCCTGCCAAATGTGCTCAACTGTAGTTACACACAATGTCAGACTATATGAAAAAAAGGATTATAATTGACCACGCAGAAATGTGCTTCAAAGTTAACCTGACACTGCAGGATGACCTCATTTACACCGCAGCAAACCTCATATCTACATGGAACATAAGGTCACTGTGCACAAATTGTTTGATACAGCTGAAAAGGGCAATGCTTTCTCTCCAGAACATTCCTAATTAAATCTGCAAAATTTAGAATTACATAAGACATTTTTTTTCCGCTCAAGTTGTTATGGGGACTTTTTAATTTGACCGATGCTCTAATTGGATTCATAATTTTTTCTTTAATAAAGCAATATTTTTTATAATAGAAGGAATATGTATGTGGAGCACAGAAGAACTCAAAATAAGAGCGATTTAGTCAGGAATTGTGAAAAAAGTGCTAGATTGCACAACATTTTCACACGTATCCGCATTAACATGCTTTCATGAATATGCCACATAAACCAATAGTTGAGAGCCACGTAAAAAAGCTGACAACTCAGTACATTTTGTTACAATCATAAACATTTGAGCCAGAATTCAATGGAAGTGAGGGCAAAGTTGGCCTTTTTTAAAAACTTAAATATTTGACAATGCAACAATTTTTTTTTGGGCTGTCCTCAAATAGTTGACGACTCGATTCGGAGGGGTCCGAGTCAACCATCAACCTCGCTGTCGCATCGTCGGATATTAAACCTCCATGGGAGGAAGGCGAGTAAAGGCTGAAGCCCCTTAACTACCGCAGGTGTGTTGGGAGGATAGATCGATTGCGTTCATCTTGTGTTTTTTAAAAAATATTAATAAAATATTATTTTGTGCAGGCAAATATTTTTTTAGAGTATTGATTCTCAAACTGTGGTACTAGTGGTACACAGGCTCCATCTCGTGGTATGGCAAATTATCACTTAATTAAATATTCAAACTGTGTGTAATGTTACAGTGGCCAAAAACATGAAATATGGTTGTTAAATAAAACCTCTGCCTTGTTTTTAATGAATACGTAGGCCTACTATGCTACTGTATTTTAAAGTTGGTCATTATGGTGGTACTTGGAGAGCCAAGTGGGTGTCACAAGAGTGCAATCGCTGCTTCCAGTCATCGGTTCCTGGTGTGACGTCTTGCAATCAGTTGGCGCGTTTTGGCCTTTCACATCTCTTATTATACAAAATCTATTTGTCTGCACACAATTATATTTGACTAATAGTGTTGGGAGGCTGTTTCTACATAGGGGACGTGATCGAGGCTCCGTCAAAACACGAAGCTTGCCGTGCCATCGAGCGCCTTTTGTCGGCCGAATCCCGTGGAAGATGCACATGGCGCCTGCCAGGATGTGCTGAGAGGTGCAGTTCAAGGTTAATGCTAATTTTGCTGATTCACATAAAGAAACTGTTTTCCGACTTTTTTTGGGTCTATTTAATCAAGTTTGATATCCTCTTGGTGCTGCGCCAGATCGAGAACCTCACAAACTGTGGTTTAGCCTTTTTTCTAAAGTGAAAAACGTTTAAAATGTAGTTGTTTGTTTTGTTCATTCGTGCGTACTAGAGCACATCCATGTGACGTCGCTGACCTCCAGTGACCAGTCAGCATAAAGTACAATCTACGGATTAGTATCATCATCATCTGTTTATTTTTCATTAAAAAAAAGAAATAAAAACGCCATAGATTCGACTGATTGTCGAGTTTTGACACAATGTAACAAATCCGATTTGACTCTAAAATCTTTAGTCAAAGACAGTCTTAATCATTATATTATTATATTATATTATTATTACGGCGTGGCGAAGTTGGTAGAGTGGCTGTGCCAGCAATCGGAGTGTTGCTGGTTACTGGGGTTCAATTCCCACCTTCTACCTTCCTAGTCACGCCCGTTGTGTCCTTGGGCAAGACACTTCACCCTTTGCCTCTGATGGCTGCTGGTTAGCGCCTTGCATGGCAGCTCCCGCCATCAGTGTGTGAATGTGTGTGTGAATGGGTAAATGTGGAAATACTGTCAAAGCGCTTTGAGTACCTTGAAGGTAGAAAAGCGCTATACAAGTATAACCCATTTATTTATTTATTTATATTCAAGGGATGCAACAATGAATCAATACAATCGATTAATTTGGTGAGAGAAAAGCTTTGTTGATTTGATTCATCGTTTAATAAGCGTAACTAAAAAAGGTAAATCAAATCTGGACTGCATGTAGTGCCCAGAACTTTGAATATGTGGACATGCTGTAGTTTCCGTATGGCCGCTGCAATGCGGTGCAGAGCGATGGTGTTTTTTTCTATATAATTTTTTTATTGCACACACAATAAAAGTGCAATTCAATGTTGATTAGATGCATTCATCAGACAAATAGCATGAAGGATATGGTGAGCAGAAAGGTTGTTTATTTCAACTACTTCCCTTAAAATACGCATTGAGGCTAGGAAGTGTGTTTTATTCGATTACTTAATTAATCAAACAACCTATTTGATAGATTAGTTGATTATCAAAATAATCGATAGCTGCAGAAGTAATATATTCCAAACATTTGTTAAAATGAAAATAAATACCTACCGTATTTTCCGCACCATAAGCCGCACCTAAAAACCACAATTTTTCTCAAAAGCAGACAGTGCGGCTAATAACCCGGTGCGCCTTATATATGGATTAATATTCATATTTATTTTCATAAAGTTTAGGTCTCGCAACTACGGTAAACAGCCGCCATCTTTTTTCCCCGTAAAAGAGGAAGCGCTTCTTCTTCTACGGTAAGCAACCGCCCCCATAGAAGAGGAAGCGCTTCTTCTTCTACTGTAAGCAACCGCCAAGGTGAGCACCCGCCCCCGTAGAAGAAGAAGCGCGCGGATATTACGTTTCATTTCATTTGTGTGTTTCTGTAAAGACAACAAAATGTCTCCTACTAAGAGACACGCGTACAAGGTTCCACTGACTTTTGATATTCATGTGAACCGCACTGTGGATACAACGGGAGCACGTACGGTGAATATTCGCACCACAGGGAATGAGAAGTCGTCCTACTGTGGTTCTAGCTTGCCATGCTAACGGCCAGAAACTTCCACCCACGGTGATATTCAAAAGGAAGACCTTGCCAAAAGAGAACTTTCCAGCCGGCGTCATCATAAAAGCTAACTCTTAGGGATGGATGGATGAAGAAAAGATGAGCGAGTGGTTGATAGACGTTTACGCGAAGACACCGGGTGACTTTTTTCACGCAGCGCCGTTCCTGTTGATCTACGACTGCATGCGCGTCCACATCATCGATGGTGTCAAAAAACAAGTGAAGCACACCGAAGAAGAATAATTCGAGGGATTTGTGGATGAGTAATAACTTCAGAAAGTGAGCTTTAAATGTTTATTTTGTGTGTTGTGTGACATTAACGTATGAGCAACGTTGAGTTATTGATGTTGCTATTGCTCGGCACTATTTTGAGTGTTACTATTTTTGTGATTGCACATTTGTACACTACATTTTGGTAGTGAACAGAGTTGCTAGAACGCTGGTTTGTAATATAATATTAAAGTTTGACTGACCTATCTGACTGTTTTGTTGACATTCCCTTTAGCGTAGCGTAGGTGCGGCTAATAGCACGGGGCGGCTAATAGGTAAACAAAGTTTTGAAATATTCCGTTCATTAAACGTGCGGCTAATAACACGGGGCGCCTTATGGTGCGGAAAATACGGTAAATATTTGCTTGACTTAAATATTAAAATTCATATGTAATAGCAATAGTGATATATATTCACTGTTACAAGCGGCTATAACTGGGACGTGGCCCTCAATGATAGCAAGTTTGACATCCTTGTGTTGAATACATTTAAAAGGGGAAACGCAATATTGAGGAAATTATATACAATATGATCTGGCAACTGTACAAATATTTTTGTACATAATTACGGGAGGTAGATTGTGTGTCCTTGTGTCCTAATCTAACCAAATTCTACAGCAATACAGTTAAAGAGGAACTATGATGCATTTCGTCTTTTATAAATGTTGTTGGATACTTGTGTTAAACAATGTCAAAGTGTCAAATCATAAGGTTCTTGCATTTTGGCGTAAGCTTGCATGCAGTTTTTGGATGCCTCTGTTGGCGGGGTTTTGCAGTCTGGCTATGTTGTGACGTCACAACTAGGTGTGTAATACTTATTTGGACATGAAGTCAAGCTCTCAGCCCGAGCTGCTTCAGGATAGGGGGAAACACAAAATAAGGTAAGATGAAGTATTTATTTTGATACAATCTTGACATGTGCACAATAACACAGACGTGCGACATGCAGTGACGAAAATGCTGCTACTGTGCGCTCTGAATTGATCGGCGAGTGTGCAGGTGTACCTAATGTTGTGACCGGGTGAATCAATATGTTTCTGAAGTTTATTTTTGACCGTGTATGGAAAAATAAATACTATTTCAAGATATATATTTAAACAAGGTACATTTTCAAAAGATAAATTATGTGTAAAATATTGGACACAATGTGCTGTCAAGCTTATGAGACGTGATGCAAGTGTAAGCCACTGTGACACTATTGTTTATTTTTTAAATGTTTTTTTATTTTTTATAAATGGCTGCGATGATAATGTCAATGAGGGATTTCTAATCACTGCTATGTTGGAATTGTTATTAATATTGATACTGTTGTTGATATTATTCATTTTTGTTTGACTACTTTTGGATTGTTTTGTGTCATGTTCGTGTGTTCTCTCAATTGCTCTGTTGATTGCTATTCTGAATGTTGCTGGGTTGGTTTTGGAATTGGAATTGTATTATTATGGTATTGTTGCGTATTATTTTGTTGGATTGATTAAAAAAAAAAAAAAAGAAGATACATTATGATAATTCTGGAGAGGGGCTTGGTTTCATTTGCAGTCTGAGAAAGGCCTCCTGAACAGCCATCCATCCATTTTCTACCGCTTGTCCCTTTTTTGGGGTCGCAGGGGGTGCTGGAGCCTATCTCAGCTGCATTCGGGTGGGAGGCGGGGTACACCCTGGACAAGTCGCCACCTCATCACAGGGCCAACACAGATAGACAGACAACAGTCACACTCCCATTCACACACTAGGGACCATTTTAGTGTTGCCAATCAACCTATCCCCAGGTGCATGTCTTTGGCATCTTGCAGACAATATGGCTTGTAACTGCAGCTGTGGAGCAAAATGTACGAAATTTTCAGACCAAAGCCAATTTAATATATATTAACTGGGCCACAAGGAAAATTAGAGTGTCTTGCAGTGTAAAATGTTTATCTAAAAGGAGACTCATGGTCACATTGACTATGATGGCGTGCCAAGAGTGGCGACCTTGATTTAACCTAATTATCGTCAACACCTATTAAAGATATGGATACGGATGATAAACTTGTACAGTGGCAAGGGTTCCAGAAAAAAGACATAGTGAGAGGTTCCTAAAAACAATCAACGAGTTCGCTGACCTTTTTGGTCGGCCAACCTGCGTGTTTGCACATGTGCCAGGTTAGCGGAAAGCATGTTCCTATTTACACGACCAAACTGTTTTCAATCAAGCGGGGTCGTCGCCGCTGCCAATTTGTTTCGCCACCCGGCCATTGAAGAATTTACGGATCAGTGCGGCATCGCCCGGCCAGCCGCCAATGTCTTTTATTGTTGGGAAATAAACACGTGAGTAGTTTGCCATTAGTTACTCTGCTGCTCTTCTAAACAGATCATTACCATCAAAACCTTTTTTATTTGTTTTTTTGTGGTTTTCGGGTTTATCTTTTGAGAGTCGCTGGCTGTCTTCCACTGAAAAGTTTGGCTTTCTCAGCACGTCTCCCGTTTAATGAAAACAGCGCCTAATGACTTTGGGATTCCAAACATCTCCCCTCCCACACACACACACACACACACACACACCATTAAGCTATAGTCGCCCGTCTATCAGCACATTCAGAGACCAACTCTCCAATACAAGCCTGACTGGGTCTAGTTTCCACTCTGGCATTGAGTTAATGACGTAAGCGTCGGTGCAACTAATGTTTGATGTCAGTCAACAGGCTTTCTGTGTGTTATTCTGCGCTCGGGGGTCAACCGGATCAAGTTGCCTCATCTGCTCAAACAGTCATGAGCTGGGTTCAGTGTACCTTCTCTGGCCTCTGTTGGGAAATTGTTTAGATTTCCGTTATTTCATGTGCCCAAGTCCACAGGGTCAGCTATTACGTCACCCCACTGCAGTAGTGACCATCTCAAGTGGTTCCTCTTCTGGACCTTGGCCCTCAAATGCTGGTTTGAAGCTCGCCGTTGAGCAACGCCGTGTTGTGAGCCTCCAAGTTGGCGTTGATGATCAAGGCGTTGTTAACCATCCGGCTCCTGTCCGCCCTGCTGTCGCTCCGTTCGATCTCATCCAGGCCCGTCACCATTTTCAGGCACAGGACCTTCTGGAAACTCTTCTTGAAGTTGTCCGACAGGAAGGCGTAGAGGATGGGGTTGGCGCAGCTGTTGGCGTAGCCCAGCACCACCACAAAATCGAAGGTGCTCTTGACGGCCGACGTGGGGTTGATGGAGCTGGTGACCGACGTGACGTTGAAAATGTAGAAGGGCAGCCAGCAGAGGACAAAGACAGCGACGACGATGGAAACCATCCGCGTCACCTTGCGCTCTGAACGCTTGCGCTTGGTTGAACCCACACGCATGCCTGACGATTTCACCTAGTAAAAGGGAACACTTCAGTCAGCTCCTTTCAAACACGGTTATAATCTATTAAGTTTAATAGTCTTTTTCAGTTCATCTTGTTTAAGCTCAAGGGGCTTATTGGCATTGGCACTTATTTCATATTTCTGGACCTAAGGTAAAATTCCCCCCAAAATAGACAGTAGTAATTTTAAGCTTGTGTTGTAACGATTTTCAGCATATTTTGGACCGCTCACTTTTAGATCCAAAATGTGGGCGAGCTTGCGTCCCCTACAGAACACTGGAGGCAATTTCATACAGCATGTTAAAGGTGAACTAACTGCACTTTTTTTTGGAATTTTGCCTATCGTTCATAAAAATTACGAGGGATAAGAAGACCGAAGTTTTTTGTTTTTTTCCCGCTTTCTAACATATACAAATCGGCTTGTTCTTTGTGGCTATACCAATGCAGCTCATGGGAGCAATCAATTCTGCCTCTAAATTACTTTAAAAATGAATTCAAAAACCTTCAACAATACTTCATTTATGTTCCGTAACCTGTATATTAACCAAACTGAAGTGACATACCAGCTCAGTGGCCTTGTGGTTAGAGTGTCCGCCCTGCGACTGGGCGGTCGTGAGTTCAAACCGACCGGCCGAGTCATACCAAAGACTACAAAAAACGGGACCCATTGCCTCTCTGCTTGGCACTCAGCATCAAGGGTTGGAATTGGGGGTTAAATCACCAAAATGATTCCCGAGCGCAGCCACCGCTGCTGCTCACTGCTCCCCTGTGGGGATGGGTCAAATGCAGAGGATAATTTCACCGCACCTAGTGTGTGTGTGTGACAATCATTGGAACTTTAACTTTAACAATGTTATTGTAAGAGTGAACACCGAGGAACTATTTTTCTAGCGTAATAACACATCGGCGTGCTACGGTATTAGCTGTTGAAGCTAACTACGGCAAGAGATAAGCTAGCTTCTACGTCAACACAAAGCGTGTTTGAGTTCATAAAGCACAACACTGCGATAGGGCAATAACCTGTACTGACTGGAAAATATGAATTATTATATTACAGTATCTTTAAAGTATTAGCCCACATTTCATGTTTTGTTTGTACACAGCTAGCCAGACAGCGTGTGTACTGTAGTTGTAATAATACGCATGACGTGCTGCGTGTATCATGATCGATATAAAGTGACTCACTCGATGGACAGTTGTCTGTTTGGTCCAGCCAGGGACGTTTTTTCCAGTTAATTATGGGTAAGCACGCCATTTATGTGGAAAAAACTTGGCTTCAAGTTCTACATTTTGAAGCTTCGACTCACTTTCACCTCACTCTATCGGCTTTCGTCTGCTCCGACTCGCTCTTCCTTTGTGCTCGCTTCTATAAGCAGTAGTTAATCCTCCCTAAATTCCGATTGAAAAAGATAAGATTGTGAATCCTCATTTGACCAAAAATAGTCGTCTTCATTTTGTTTTTTACCAAGTCTGCCACGATTAGAACACACAGGCACATTTTGTATCCAGATGGGGTTGTTGCCAGCAGTCAGAAGTGCGTTGCTATGGAAATGGAGATAAATGCACCGTTTTGAAGGTGTTTTAGAGGGCTTTTAAGGCTAAACGATGACTCCCATTAGCCGCATTTTCCAAGCGTTTTTTAAAAATAATTTTTAAAATAAAAAAATAAAAATATGTGACTTCTCGTCTCTCATGATGATTGTGAACAATAGGCAAACTTAAAAAAAAAAAGTGTGGTTCCCCTTTAAAATTTCTGGTAGCGTCTTCAGCCATATCATGTTTTTTTGCGCAGAATTTGTAGGAATCATCAAATATGTCTACCTGATGCATTGTTGTAGGTTGTAACAATAGAACAAAAAAGGGGTCAACTTGCATTTATTTCCAAATGATGGGACTATGACGAAAGTATGGACCTCTCCAGTCAAATTGACTCTCGCAAAGTGAACGCAGTATAAATATAAGCCAACAATTTAATGGTTCTGAGTTCCAAGGAGGAGGGTTTTGGTCCGAGTTTGGATAGAAAAATTAAAAGACTGAAACCAATCGTGATTCTAAAAAAACTGTGAAAAACTACAGAAAAACAGTTCCAGCTATTAAAAACTAGAGAAAAATAAGGTAAGCTGCTAGTATTATATTTTGTGTCCTCTTCTACTGATGTTTTCCTCCAGATGCTTGAGGAAAAGCTGAAATCGCATAAGGGAACATACACTATGTTGTTTATGGAAGACCTGGATGATAAATGGCCAACGTTAACCATATCAGTTTAATGTTAACTATAACAGAAATCATGGATCAGGGTGACAAAAACATGCAATGAAGTGATCAAAACAATTGTTTTACATGCCATTATCTACACTGTCTATGCGGGAAATGGGCTCCAGTTCTGTAGATGACGTCACACCAAGAATTTGTTATCTACTGATCACTCAAAACGAATTGATATAATAGGAAATTACTGCCAGATTCCTTTTCAGGGGCAAAAAATACATGAAGAGAACTTGTTTGTAAATATTTTGGAAATCTGGACTCAATGCAACATGCTCAAAGTTTTCAAACCACAAAATACAAGAACACCACCTGCTGGCTTATTTTACCATTAGTGGTTTAAAATAATATATATATATATATATATATATATATATTTATTCAAAATGTCTATATCTTTTCAGAGGTACCAATTATATTAAATACAAATTGTTCGTCGACCAGAGTAAAAAGGCTGCCGTTATGAGCTGTCACTCACGTCCGTCTCGGACTCGTCCGTAGTGCGTGCACACACACAAACGCATTGCCAGAGAGGCTAATAACAATTAACAGTCATGTTGTTGTTATGATAGAATATACATTCAAAGATAACAAATGTTAGTAGCTAAACTTTGCTAAATCGCTATCATTAGCTGACAACAAACCAAACTAATGTGTGTTACGTGTGGGCCTAGTTTACGTGCTGAAAGAAGGTGGGATAAAATGCTTACCACAGTTTAACAACAATTTAACATCAAATTTTCACGACGAAAGAATAATTTACATGAAAAATCAGTTTGTTTATGTCGACGTGTTAGTGTAGAAAATTTGTCCAGCAACCCTAATTTTTCTGACTCTCTGTGAGTCGGTATCGTTAAAAATAAATGATTAAAAAATAATGATCTAGACATAATACAAATATACTGAAATTAATACAAATATGAATAATATTTTAATCAAAATAATTGTACATGTTCCTTTCACCCTGGCTGGGATTTGAACGCTTGTCTCCCAATTCTGATATCAATGCATTACCTCCAACACTGAGCAGTTTTCTGTATGGTTTCATATATCTCGGTGATGTTTGGCGAGCCAAATTGAAGTCTTTGGCGGGGGTCGGGGGGCTGTTCTAGTTTCATTATAACATGCACACAGTGACTTCCTGTTCAGTGCAAAACTTAAAAATAAACGCACGGCAGAATTAACCTCCATTCTAGCAGAGCAAACATATATGCAGTACAGGATATTTCTAGATTGTTTTGTCGATTGTCCAAATTTGGTATTGTCATTGTGTTTAAGGCATTCTTTGAAATTACCGCAATTTAAAAATCCTTTACTACTGTCCATTCTCATGACATTTCAAGCAAAAGTAAACGTGTAAGCAATTTGACGAGCGTTCGACTGTAAAACATTCAATATACGGAAAAAGGAGCATGATCAATTTAAGATGAGTCTTCCGACTCTTTTTTTCAGACATTTTTTTTGTGTTGAAATTCAGTGTATTTTTGTTAAGTGTTCAAAATAAATGAAGCCATTACCATTTATTTTAATGTAAATGCGTCATTTTGCTGCTCTTACCTTGACTATGATTAGCAGGTAGCACATGCAGATGACAGCCAGGGGTAGGAAGAATCCAATGAAGAAGGTGTAAAATATGAAGGCGGTGTAATAGACATCCTGGGGCTCGGGCCAAATGATGCTGCATACCGGCACCTTGTCCAGACCGCTGAAAATCATCGTAGGTAGGATGACTAACAGCGACACACCCCACACTGTCAGGTTGATGAACTTGGCTACGCGGGGCTTCCGCCATTTTGTCGACCTAATAGGGTGAACCACGGCCAAGTATCGATCGATGCTCATTACCATGAGGCAAAAGATGCTGGTGAACTGATTGAGCGAATCTGGAGGACAAAGAAAAGCAGATACAGTCAGAAGTCACCAGTGGTTTTAAAGTAAACCAACGATAGATTTTGTCTTTTCTGACTTATGAATGTTGGATACTCGTGTTAAACAAAAGCGTCAAAACTATAAGAATCAGTCGTTTTGCAGTCTGGCTACGTTGTGATGTCACAGAGAGGTGGACCTACTTGTTTGGAAATTAAGTCAAGCTGACAGCCAGAGTGGAAATAACTCCTCCCCTCTGTTTCAGGCTAGGAGGAAATGTAAAAAAAAATAGGACAAAGTCCCAGATGAAACAAAAATTTAGCTTTTTGGCCACAATACCCAGCTATATGTTTGGAGGAGAAAAGGTGAGGCCTTTAATCCCAGGAACACCATGTCCACCGTCAAGCATGGTGGTGGTAGTATTATGCTCTAGGCCTGTTTTTCTGCCAATGGAACTGATGCTTTAAATGGGACAATGAAAAAGGAGGATTACCTCCAAATTCTTCAGGACAACCTAAAATCATCAGCCCGGAGGTTGGGTCTTGGGCGCAGTTGGGTGTTCCAACAGGACAATGACCCCAAACACACGTCAAAAGTGGTAAAGGAATGGCTACATCAGGCTAGAATTAAGGTTTAAGAATGGCCTTACCAAAGTCCTGACTTAAACGTGTGGACAATGCTGAAGAAACAAGTCCATGTCAGAAAACCAACTAATTTAGCTGAACTGCACCAATTTTGTCAAGAGGAGTGGTCAAAAATTCCAACAGAAGCTTGCCAGAAGCTTGTGGATGGCTACCAAAAGTGCCTTATTGCAGTGAAACTTGCCAAGGGACATGTAACCAAATATTAACATTGCTGTATGTATACTTTTGACCCAGCAGATTTGGTCACATTTTCAGTAGACCCATAATAAATAAAAGAACCAAACTTCATGAATGTATTTTTTGACCAACAAGTATGTACTCCAATCACTCTATCACAAAAAAATAAGAGTTGTAAAAAGTACTGGAAACTCAAAACAGCCATGACATTATGTTCTTTACAAGTGTATGTAAACTTTTGATCGCGACTGTAATGTGCATTAAGTTTTATTTTATTTTTTGTCTGGAATGAAAATTGCGGTGATGACGTCAAGATATATATTTAAACATGTACATAGTGAAAATATCTGATATTTTGGAGAGGGTGGGGCGTTGTTTCATTTGCAATCTGGGAACCCCTTTGTAATCAAACATCTTGCAGACAAACTTGTAAAACGGGTTATGAAAGTGACTGTGGGTGAAAACTTTACACCAAATAGTATCCGATAATCCGGATGAGAGATTCTTAACTTTTTTTTACCTCAGGGCCCCACTTTTCCAATACAGAGGGGCCCAGGGCCCAATAAAATATCAACACTGAATTAGTAATCTTACTCTGGTATAATTATTTAATACAATTACATATAAAAATACTTAGAGTTTAACAGGATAAGCCTTGTCAAATAATATGAAAACATGTTAATCACAAAGAATATTATCAAGGCTTAGGTCAGGCCGATTACAAAATGAAAGATTAATCAAATATACTGCAAAGGAAAGGACTCATAAAAACTGATGAAAAGTTAATTTACACACAATTTACGCAGTGCTAAAATAAATAAGTTCTGACTAATAATCCTAATCATAATTAATAATGATGGATGGATATGTTTCTTAAACAAACTGTCAATGAAATGGAAGTGCAAAAAAATGTAAATACATAATTTTTGCGCATAAGAAACTTCTCCGTGATTTTCACTCCAGACTTTTCTGTTTGTTTCATATTGTCATTACTGTCACAAGTGGTGGAAAAGTGTATTACAACTGAGTTTTTTGATTGATTGATTGAGACTTTTATTAGTAGGTTGCACAGTGAAGTACATATTCCGTACAATTGACCACTAAATGGTAACACCCGAATACGTTTTTCAACTTGTTTAAGTCGGGGTCCACTTAAATTGATTCATGATACAGATATATACTGTACTGAGTACTGCTGTGGCTCATATGGACCCCGGCTGAGAAATAACTATTTTTTGGCGGGTCTGGCCGTATTGTTAAGAAACTCTGATCTAGACCACAAGGAATAGTTTTAAATGTAGACTAAAATCATCATAGCTCCCCTTTCATCAAATGGAGAAACAACTCACTGAGGTTCAAAGTTGGACAGGGAAGATAACTGAGATGGAACTCAAGTGTTGATGTTCATAACTCTAAGGAAACATGAATTATTCTAGGAAAAATATAAAAATCTTGCCAACATTTCTTATCAGTGTGCAAAAGTAATAGACAACAGTAGTAGTAGTAGCCTAATAGAGCTACAGTTATGAAGTCATTATTTTGGCAAATGCTCGCAGAATGTTCCATTGTGTACTGAAATAGATTTAAGAAAGTAGGTTGTTGTCAGGGGTTGGGGCTGTGCTGAATACAAGACAAGGTGCTAAACCAGGCCTAAGGGTGCTATTTAACAAATGGTGTTAGAAGTGTGATCATTAGCTGTAAGGCCATGCCCAGTTGGAAGGTGACTCCAGCGTGACTGACACTGGAGATGGATGAGGCTCTAGCTGGGTTGGAATGAGAAATGGTTTGGGACACGCCTCCAGAAGATGGAGGTATTGTAGTAATTATTTAGTGGGCTATTTCTGGGATGATACAACTCTGGATGAGGTGCAAACTGACTCCAGTTGTGACCCAACTCTTGCATACAAGGTGTGGACTGACCTGGCTGAACCCGGAAGAAGATCCCCTATGACTATTCGTTGGCTTCCCAATAGACTGGACTCCCGCATCGTCTATTGCTTAGATTTTACTGACGTCACGTCCGGCTCACATCCCGCCCATAAAACTATGCCTGGTGGTCAAGCTAGCTCTGTTCTCAATGGATTCTAAGCGCCATTCAGCCTTTCTCGAAGAAAAAATGCCCTCTGATTGTGTTGTTTTCAAATCGCGAAAAGGATAAACGTTTTTTCAGAGTTCCTCGAGGGGTAATCAAAAAGGGCAGGAGAGTGCAAGATTTCACGAAACGACGATCAGTCCAAGGGAGCAGAGTCAAAGAATGCACAAGTTTGCATTGATCACTACGTTTAGGTTTTTTTTATATACTTGATATGGTTATTATTTCCCATTTAAGTATTATATTTTGATATTATTTTTATTTCTTAAACGCATTTTTGCTATGAGTGTTTTGTGAAGCACCAATTCGGCGGGTCTAAATAAAAGAAATCCAAAGTGAGCGGAACCTAAAAGAGTTAAGTTTTTCCCAAAGACAGCAATCATAAATGAAGCTTTCAACACATACACAATGTTGACATCTATAGTTATATTTTAAAAGACGGGGAAAAACAAGCTACTTGTAAACAGTGCGTGTAATAACAACAAACATGGCTTACATAGACGCGAAGGTAAATCATGAAATGCAACCTTACCCAAGCAAAAACGATGCATGAAAGTCTTGATACCAATTTCCTTGACCCAGCCACACACAAAGAAGTTGTAGACCTCCATGCTTTTCCAAGTTTTCATCTGTATTGTCGTGTAGATAACGTCCGCAGCACAATAGTTCGTAATATCTGTCCAACGTACAGTATAATCCTTGATATTACACGACAAATCTTTTTTTGATAAAGTATAGGGATCTATTTTATTGCATAGTTCGATTTTTTGCTCGTATCTGCTTTTTGCAGAAAACATTTAAGCCTCTTTTCTTGCTGTACAACAGCCATCTTTGCTTGGTTGACCGCCACTGGTTTTCACTTCCGGGAAGAAGTCACGTGTCGGAATACAAGCTATTATTTTAACAATTCAATAATTATAGCCACATTTTGAGTGATTGATTGGTGGATAGGCTGCCATGTCATGGTTTGGCGTTGTGAGGAGTGGGAAGGCAAAATTGGAAGGACCCTTGTGACAGCCAGATAAAATCTGGACCGCTTCGGTCCAGTGGTGATCAGAAGTGGTGAAATCTCTAGAGATTTGGAAATGGATGCACATATTATATAGAGATGTTTTATTATTCACAAGGACACGCCTACTATACTCATGTTATGTTACGTTTTTGAACGCATCATAATAATCCCCTCAATTCCCCCCAAAAATGGATTAACTCGCTGGAATATAAAGACAACATAACACACATCCATAAACGTGGATGCATATGCAAAATTGCAATATATTTATCTGTACAATAATCTATTTATTTATATTTGCACCTTATTGTTCTTTTATCCTGCACTACAACGAACTAATGCAACGAAATTTCGTTCTTATCTGTACTGTAAAGTTCAAATTTTAATGACAATAAAAAGGAAGTCTAAATCTAAATTATGTTATGTTGGGATTAGCCCATTACAAATTCCATCCCCCGGTTATTTTCAAAATGTTTTATGAATAAATTTTCCACCATGCACACTGGAGGACTCTAAATGTGAACCGTTTCAGTTAATGGTTTTTGGATCATTTTGCTGTTGCGGAGCCATAAAGTGCTTATTTGCTCAGATAAAAGCACTGCTGTGTAGTGAAGCGTGCGCCGCTCTCCACCTACCCACAGTCATGATCACCCTGCACAGCACCTCGCCAAAGGGCCAATGCACCAGCGCCAGCTGCAAGGCGATGAACGGCAGGCTCATCATGCACAGCACGTCTGCCACCGCCAGGTTGAGGATGTATATGTTGGTCACCGTCTTCATTTTGGCGTAGCGCAGAATGACGTAGATTACCAGGGCGTTGCCACAGAGCCCCACGCCGCAAACGACAAAGTAGATGAAGGTGATGACGACTGAGCTGGTCTTGTCCTGGTGGGGCTCCCTTGTCTCGACTGTCAGGTTCAGGTCCAGGCCGGACTCGTTGCCCTGGAGGAAGCTGTCGTACAGCAGGGGTTCGGGGATGGTCATGTTGGGCGGAGATGAGAGGAAGGACCATTGATCCAGCGCCATAGCTGCTGAGGGTTAAGTTGGCGGGCGTACGAGGAAGTTGTCACGTCTCAGCTGAAAGGAGACATCTGTAAAGGAATGAGAATAACGTGAGTGACAGGAATAAGCTGAGATCCATGGCAACAGTTGCAAAGGAATAACCACTGTCAGATTTACTGTACATTCTCTGCCATCATAAAAGGATTTGACAATTTGCCTTCATCCCATTCATGATCTTTTCTTGCTGCCTGACCAAAGCAGAACACACACAAAAATCATCCAGAGCAGGGCTTGATGCGTGTGTCAGTGTGTGGTTGGGTGCATACATGCAAAAAGGCAGCTTGTGAGAGGGAACGAGGAGGGCAGCATGTTGCTCGCTACCGAAGACAAATGTTTATTCAATCGACCATGGGGACAAACATCTCTGCCGCTGCGGCAGGTTTCATCCTTCTACGCCGTTCAGTAAGTGGAGTCTCACTCGCTTACGTCCAATGAATGATTCCTAAAACACTACCAGATTGCAAATCAGTTTTTTGTTTTTTTTTGGAATAGAAACCTGTAAAATTCAATTGAAGAAAAAAACAAAAATGAACTAGAACTGTCATATTTGAAACACTTTAACTTGACTTACACTTTTATATTTGTATATTTTTCATGGTTTCTACCACAGTCCAAAGACATTCTTTAACTGGAAACTCTTATTCTGTTGATAAAAAAATGTATTAAAGTTTTTTTTTAAAATAAAACAAGAACATAACGGCCTGCTCAGTGGCCTTGTGGTTAACGTGTCCGCCCTGAGATCGGTAGGTCATGAGCTCAATCCCCAGCCGAGTCATACCAAAGACTATAAAAATGGGACCCATTACCTCCCTGCTTGGCACTCAGCATCAAGGGTTGGAATTGGGGGTTAAATCACCAAAATTATTACCGAGCGCGGCCACCGCTGCTGCTCACTGCTCCCCTGTGGGGATGGGTCAAATGCAGAGGATAATTTCACCGCACCTAGTGTGTGTGTGACAATCATTGGCACTTTAACTTTAAAGAAAATGGATGGAAAAAATATTCCACTTTTTGACAGTTTTTTTTTTTGCAAAAGATCTATATAGACTTAGGTCTGGGCTCTGGCTCGGCCATTTCAAAACTGTAATTTTCTTCTACTTAAGCCATTACAAGGTTCTGGGCCATGCTTTCGGGGTGCTCTACATAGAATGTCAAAGACTTTTGAAATAACTCATCACAGTGTAATTTTTATGTCATTTTCCTCGATCTGAAAATGCTCTTCTAAGCTGTACATCAAGTAGGATGGCCGTCAAATATGCATAATCCCATTTAGAGCCTGAGTTTCTACGGGTAACTTTGCTTGCCTTTCCTCGTGTTCCACTAATGAAATGAACGGATCCTTCAGAGAGCCAATTAGGAGGAGAATGTAATATGACTCTTTTTCAACATTTGAAGGAAATATGTATTCTACAGACATTTCTAAAATCACAAAAAATAAAACAGCCATGTAGCGTACATTTTTATTTTTAATAAGCATGAGCCAATTTAGCTGCATAATCAAATGATGAAAGTCTCAAAGGCGTTATCTATTAAGACATCAGTGTCAATTGACAAGATTACAGCAGACATGTAATCTTTAAATAGGACAGCATTTTTAAAGCTACTCAACATTAATACATTTCTATGCAGATTTCATGTCAACTATTTTTTTTTAACCTTTCTAGTATCTTAAAATTGAGCAAAGCAAAACAATAAAAAATCACTAGATTTTCTTGGAATTCGTGATTACTGATTTATCATTAATACCTACTTCTGGAAAGATAAGGTCCTCCTCATATCAAGTCCATCGTTGAGATCTATCTATCCATCCATCCATCCATCCAGCAATCCATCCATCCACCTGCGCCTCTCGGTTGTGCACAAGCCGGCGTTTACGCACCCACTCACAGCCGTCGGTTGATGTCTCTCAGGTCATTCTCAACAGGAACAGATATTTCTTTGCAAAAAATGCGTGAGCAAAAGAGCAAAAGTGTTGGTGGCCAACCCGGGTGAAGAGTGCGTCACAGCGACAGAGCGCTCAGCAGACTGAGACCACCAAGAGTGAGATAGACAGTGGAAGAGAGAGAGAGAGGGAGAGTGGCTGGGGGTGTGGGTGAGTGTAACACTGATGACAACGCAAAGGGTTTGATTATTTTCTTTGATTGTGGAATCATACATTTATGCAAACCTGCAGGAAATTGTAAATCCATGCAGTCCTTGCATGGATTGATTATCTGTCAATCACCTTCACACTTGGGCAGATATGTCCAATGTGCGGCCCAGGGGGTCATTTGTGGCCCGCAGCTTGTTTTTTTGTTTTTTTCTTAAACACGTGAAACACGCTATTAATTATTAGCTATTACACAAAAAAATGGAAATGACCCATATCCCCTCCCAAACAACATGTGCATCATGGATGGGTGGATCCAAATATTGATAGGCTGTTTTCCTTGGAATTGATACTATCAATATTGGATCAATATGGACGTGAAAAGATAAAATATAGGTATGTATGTGTGTGTTTTAGTGTGTTTTTCATATTGTTACTGTCAGGAAGTGTTGGTGACGAACCGCAAGATGCAGAGATGGCAGGCTTGTTGCAGGAATACATGATTTTAATGTCCAAAGCAAATGCAGGAAAACAGGAATCAGGAACCAGGAAACAGGCTACAGGCAACAAGGAGAACTAGAGACAGCGAACAGGAACCAGCAAACAGGAAACAAGATACGAGGAACCAGGAGACAGCAAACCGCAATCAGGTACCAATACTCCAGCACTGACTGGAGGGCGAGGCAGGTATACATAGTAGCCTGATTGGCAATTGCCACCAGGTGTGTCAGACTGCCAATCAGGGACAGGTGAGGGAAACAAGTGCTCAGGGAGACGTGCAGGAAAAGGAACCAAAATAAGAGCGCTGACAGGAAATAAAACACAAACACAGAGACAAACCCGAACATACACAAACTGTCAGTGACAAGCCTGACAGTTACTTTGATATTTTTGTATTAATATATTGTTTACAAAGTGAGGGACTAAGTCATTGGGCTTTGGGGGCAAAAAGCAAAGGGATTTGACTAAGAGCGAATGGTAGTTTTTGCCTTTTTTTCTTATTTTGCACCGTTTATTTTATTTTGTTTAAACAACTTTACATAACAAAAGGGAATGATTTGATTAATTATACATTGTATTAAATAACTATATATTGCTCTTCTGCATGCTGGTTGTCATCATCTGCAGTTTGTCGTCGTAACCGATTTAAGTTGGCAAATGCCCACATTTGATGGCGTCTGGCACGTTGGAGAAGTGTTCTCTTCACGGATGAATCCCAGTTTTCACTGTTCAGGGCAGATGGCAGACAGCATGTGTGGTGTCGTGTGAGAGAGCGGTTTGCTGATGTCTAGCGTTGTGAATGGAGTGGCCCATGGTGGGGATGGGGTTATGGTATGGGCATGGGTATGGTCTGTTATGGACAACAAACGCTAGTGCATTTTATTGATGGCATTTTGTATGCACAGAGATACCGTGATGAGATCCTGAGGCCCATTGTTGTGCCATTCACCCGAGACCATCACCTCATGCTGCAGCATGACAATGCACGGCCCCATGTTGCAAGGATCTGTACACAATTCCTGGAAGCTATAAACATCCCAGTTCTTGCATGGCCAGGATACTCACCGGACATGTCACCCATTGAGCATGTTTGGGAAGCTGTGGATCGGCATATACGACATTGTGTTCCAGTTCTTGCCAATATCCAGCAACTTTGCACAATCAACAACCTGATCAACTCTATGCAAATGAGATGTGTTGCACTGTGTCCTTAAATGTCCTTTAATGTGTGCAGCATGCTGTTGGAGATATTTTATCAGTCTGTTGTGGCAAGTGCCCTGTACTTTGCAGTGGTTCGTTGGGGGAGCAGCACCAGCAAAAGGGACTCCAACCGGATTGGTAAACTGATCCGGAAAGCCGGCCAAACTATTGGCACGCAGTTGGACGCGTTTGTGTCAGTGAGGGACAGGAGGACACTGGACAAACTGCTGGCCATCATGGACAATCCTGCCCACCCACTCCACCTGACAATTGAGGGACAGCGCAGTTCATACTCCAACAGGCTCCTTCAGCTTCCTTCCCGCACTGTGCGATTCAAGAATTCCTTCATTCCGCACTCCATCCAGCTGTATAATCACTCGCCATACAGCAATAGATGATATCTGCCTATTACCTGACACCTGACATGTCAACTACTTCTCTTTGTTTTTAATGTCTATTTTCTGCTGGATCTACTCTCTATTTTATGCTGCTGCTGTCACATATACTGTAATATTGTACATGGTAAGTGTTATATATTGTATATATGTTATAGACATAATATAATATATCTGTATATCTAATATACTGTACACATTTTATATATATTCTTCATATATATGTTATATTTTATATCGCTATATTTAGTTCTATTTATACCTGCATTGTCCTTTCCATCCTTACACTTTCCATCATTGTAACTGAGCTACTGTGTTGAACAATTTCCCTTGTGGATCATTAAAGTTTGTCTAAGTTCTAAGTTCTAAGTCTAAATGGTGGTCACACCAGATAATGACTGATTTTCTGACCCCTCCAGACCCCAACAAAAAAACCTGCACATTTCAGAGTGGCCTTTTATTGTGGGCAGCCGAAGGCACACCTGTGCAATAATCATGCTGTTTAATCAGCACCTTGATATGCCACACCTGTGAGGTGGGATGGATTATGTTGGTAAAGAAGTACCCACTTACACAAATTTAGACAGATTTAAGAACAATAGAGGGAAAGAAAAAGAACTAAGGAGGAAATTACAGACACACAAAGCCACTACCCCAACAGCTGGCCGCCGCGCAAAACCACAGCATGCCACGCGATACACCAAGGCGACACGACAGACCGTGCGCAGGCATTAGATCCAGCAGGCACCCACCGAGACGGGCATCCGGAAGAGGGCGGGCGTCGAGGCAGTCTTTTGAACGACTCTTTGAAAGGAAAGGCTCATTTCAAGGAGCCATAAATCTCAACTCTACAAAAGCCGGCTCCTGCTTCAATATGGTGCAGACTAGCAGTGCTACATTCGAACTGCCTCGCCATGTTTTTGATGATTTCTTTCTTTAATTCAATGAATATCATCGACTTCCTCTTCTCAGCACTGCCTTTCACACTCACTTTCTCTGTTCCCATGGTTGGAAAACAAAGTTATGTTCATCTCTAGCTATAAGCTACTTCTAGCGAGTAAGACTGGATGTTTGGTCGGATCTTACAGGGTTCATTCTGACATGCTTGTAACTAACACTTAACTTTGACGGAAGGGTTGCTCTTTTGCATCGCAACAGTTTGTTTTTTCACTACAATACGGCGGAAACCATCCTTACCCGGGCACGCCCTCCTTGTGTTGGAGTATAAATAGCTGGGGTTTTGGCACCATATGCAAGATCCGACCAATGTAAATCTAAGACTCGATCTGACTAATCTAAGTCTCTACAAGCATGAACTGATGAAGCCGACTTAAATGAAAGGCGAAACATCTTCCAAAACAAACCTAGCAGTCCAGTTGCTATCGATTGAGTGCCCTGAGGATACAATGACTGAGGAGATCTATAGAAAGTCATTTATGCACATTCATATGTTGAGAGACCATGGCAATCAGGGCGGCCCCTCCCTATAAGCGAAACACACGCTGAGCGTTGGGCACCGCGCGATCCGTGGGGGCCCTGTTTTGAATAAAGCAGTGCATGTAAAATGTCAATTATTAAATGACAGGGTGCTTCATATGATAAGTGCACCGCAAACATATTGACGCTCTGTTATTAAAATGAATACAATGGTAAATGTCTCCCAATGTCTGATTGACTCCTGTGGTGCACAGTGTTAGTGCTGTGCTGCTAATTTTGACGTAGAAGGATCGAATCCCGGTCGATGTCGTGCTAGGGATGTGTAGGAACTTTTGTTATTTTGTGCTAAAAATATGAATTTGTGAACAATTTATTTCCCAGGAATTTGTTTTAGTACAAAACATGCATAAAATGAGTTTGATATTAAAAAAAATAAATACATTGGTAACACTTTAGTATGAGGAACATATTCTAAAGTAACAAATACTTAATTTAGAGTTATTTGGACACTAGGGGAACATATTCTAAGTAACAAAGACTTAATTTAGAGTTATTTGGTTAGGGTAAAGGTAGGGTTAGAGGGTTAGGGTTAGGGTTAGCGCATACTTGCGAACCTTGAGACCTCCGATTCCGGGAGGTGGGGTGTGGGGTGGGGCGTGGTCGGGGGTGTGGTTGGGAGCGGGGGGCATGGTTGGGGGCGTGGTTAGGAGGGGAGGAGTATATTTACAGCTAGAATTCACCAACTCGAGTATTTCATATATATATATATATAGAGTTTGCACTGGCTCCCTGTTCATTTTAGAATTGATTTTAAATCCTTGCTGTTTGTTTTTAAAGCTTTACATGGACTGGCACCTCAGTATATCTCGGACCTCATCCAAATTTACACTTCTGCGCGCGCTCTGAGGTCCGAGAGCCAGCTCCAGCTGGTGGTGCCCAGGACGAGACTTAAAACCAGGGGAGACAGGTCCTTCTCTGTGGTCGGCCCTAAACTCTGGAACACTCTGCCCCTCCATGTTCAAACTGCTTCCACAGTGGAGTGTTTTAAGTCTCGTCTTAAGACCCACTTTTTTCTTTGGCTTTTAACACTACGTGAGTTGTGTGGTCTTCTGTCCTCTGTTGTCCTGTGTGTTTTTTTTAAAATAAATTTTGATGTCTATTTTACTGTTTTAATTGGTTTTACCCTTTAAAAATCGCTTTTAATCATATTTATTTTTTATATTGTCTCTGTATTGGTTTTCTTGTCATTTATTCTTTGTTTTTATTCAGTCATTGGTGTAGCATAATATTGTTTTTAATATTGTTTTTAATATTGTTTTTAATATTGTTTTTAATATTGTTTTTAACATGGCTGTGCAGCACTTTGGAAACATTCTTGTTGTGTAAATGTGCTATATAAATAAAGTGGATTGGATTGGATTGGATCATATATATATATATATATATACATATATATATATATATATATATATATATGTATGAAATACTTGACTTTCAGTGAATTCTAACTATATATATACATATATATATATATATATATATATATATATATATATATATATATATATATATATATATATATATATATATATATATATATATATATACATATATATATATATATATATTTATTATACATATAAATAAAATAAATACTTGAATTTCAGTGTCCCGGAGGCTATCCAGTACATGGCAGTATTGTCCTGTTTAAGAGTGTCACAACATTGCTGTCTACGGCAGACAAACTGCTTTACGGTAGACGAAAACGTGACTGCTGTTGTTGTGTGTTGTTACCGCGCTGGGAGGACGTTAATGAAACTGCCTAACAATAAACCCACATAAGAAACCAAGAACTCGCCCTCGATCATTCTACAGTTATAACGTGATTGGGCAGGCACGCTGTTTATATCGTGGGAAAGCGGACGTGAAAAGAGGCTGTCGCCGCTGTCCCCACTCACGTCCGCATGGAGCTGGAGGGGGCGTGGACTCCAGCTCCGGCTGAATTACGGGAGATTTTCGGGAGAACATTTCTTCCGGGAGGTTTTCGGGAGAGGCGCTGAATTCCGGGAGTCTCCCGGAAAATCCGGGAGGGTTGGCAAGTATGGGTTAGTGTTAGTAATGTTGAATATGTTCCCCATACTAAAGTGTTACCGGCTTACTGGTTGTATAATAAGGCCATGCAGAATAAGGCATTAATGAGTACTTAACAATGACTAATTAAGAGCCAATATGTTACTAATTTGCATGTTAATAAGCAACTAATTAATGGTGAATATGTTCCCCATACTAAAGTGTTACCAAAAATTAATTTGACAGGAGTAAAAAAAATGTGACACAATTTTGAAATAAGGAGAGGGGGACCTCAAAATGAAATCCTGCTTAGGGCCCCAATTGAGGGGCTAATGGCAATTATGAAACACACAACATTGTTGACCAAACCTACACATTCAAATCTGAACTGATAATGATAATAAATATCACAGAGCTCAATATGGACACCAAAATCTGAACCTGTTGGTATCCCAGACACAACATTCTTAAGCTGCTTCTTCCTGCGCCAAAAAGATGTCCTTTAAAAAATACCTCGAAATTGTACAAGTGGAGTCATTGGTAAACCACTCTGCAGACAACAATGAAAGTAATGGGAGAGAAAGTAAACATTTTATTACCACAGTGTCTGCACGCGGCGAGTGATGAGTTTTGCTGTCACCCTGACATGAAATGTCAACATGAAATACTGTAACTTAAACAATAAAGGCAACAATGTGAGCTTGCATGCATGCAGCATGACAGCATGTCAGATGTCGGGGGGCTATGAGCATCATAGGTGTAATAAGTGGGTAATCTGATGGGACGCTCTTTAAGAGCTATGGGAGATGCCATAAATTCATTACAATATTATTGTCCTATCAATATTCCTGGCCGTATACAAAATCCAATATTTGGAATGCAATAAATGTATCTGGGTAAATGAACAACTAATTTGGTTCTCGGCGCTTGAGTGATGTTATTATTCAACACAATGAAAACAAGCGAGTGGATAATAATAATGATTTCTTTGCACAATGGCAGGAGTGTGAATGGTTTTCCCTTATGATGGATGTAAAAATAATCTGACTCTAGGAAAACAGGATGTCGTTCAGCATATGAACATCACAGTTGACAGTTGAGTTGTCCAGAAGGAACATTTTATTCATCTGTATCACATTAAAAAAGGAAGCACATATGGTGAGTGTCAACCACGACCTGTGACTTTGCCGCATGAGAAACTTTTCCCCAATGTCCTCTCAAGTGCTGCTATTTTTGTTGCTACATGATCCAAGTTTCATGCCTTATTTATGTCTAATGTGAATTTATTGCATCATCAGGGACTGACAACAGTTCAAGTCCGACGCAACAGGGGAGCAGATATTGAAAGGTTTGCGATACTGGCCACAGAAATCCCCGACATTGTTAAATGGTACCCAGTTGGGCTTGTTACTGGTTTTGGACTTGTTTTGGTCCCTGAGAAGTTCATTTTGCCTTCAAATTTTGTCCAGTTTGCAAAATTTGACACGATTTCCCTGACTGTGCAGTAAGTCAGAACAAGAAGGGAACAACTGATGAGCTAAAACTAGGGATCAACATTTTTGGCTTGCGATCCGATCCCAATTTTTTGGCCTCAGATCCAATCCGATTTCGAGTCCTGACTTTGACAATAGAACTGAAAATATTTTATAGCAAGTAACTAAAGTACACAAGGTAAAACATTTTCTTATAACGCTTATCTTATCAAAATTTGCTGGTATTGTCAGTTGATGTATTATATTTGTGGTATTGAATGGTATATTCAAATTTCTTTTCAGAAAATAAAAAGGCGGGTGCACCATGACTATCCATCCATCTATCTTCCGCTTATCCGAGGTCGGGTCAGACTTCATCCAGCTCCTCCCGGGGGATCCCCAGGCATTCCCAGGCCAGCCGGGAGTCATAGTCTCCCCAACGTGTCTTGGGTCTTCCCCATGGCCTCCTGTCAGTCGGACATGCCCTAAACACCTCCCCAGGGAGGCGTCCGGGGTTTGTGTGTGTGTGTGCCTGTAGCATGCTTGGCCATCCCTTTTCCTCTAGTCCTCCAGTGATAACGCTACTTGAAAGAAACCTAGTTTATTTTCCGTAATGGTGGTGAGGATTAATA
Source organism: Entelurus aequoreus (assembly GCF_033978785.1). Classification (NCBI taxonomy): domain Eukaryota; kingdom Metazoa; phylum Chordata; class Actinopteri; order Syngnathiformes; family Syngnathidae; genus Entelurus; species Entelurus aequoreus. Next base: position 30,970,899 of record NC_084738.1, read on the forward strand.
TCTTTGAAGCGGTTCTTTGTGGATGGATGACAGCTTGCTGTCAAATTGGAGCCGGTGGCGAGACACACACCTTCCTAGAATTCAAGCAACTCCTGCATGTGTGTAACAAGGAATATGGAAATGGAATTTGTGTCTTCATGCACCTGCATCCAATTTGAAGGAATGTTTCACGTAAGTACAAGCTTTAGTATGTAAATACCGGGACCCAGCTGCGGGAAAGATCGGCTGAATTCGGCAGCTAATCAATCGGGATCGGCACATCTCTAGCACATACCAATTTTATTTCAAATGTGCGTGTTTAGATGTTTGGATGCCATGGAACTGTATCCTTTAACTCAATTATTTCACATTTGTATCTCTTTCCACTATAAAAAATAATTGAAAACTTTTTTTTCTAGAGACATGAAGTTGATTTGCATGTGAATATTATCAGTCAGGTTCATAGTAATCTCAAGGCTTTGAAACGATCCCAACTGGACTGTTCAGGTTGTCTTAGAGGGCGTTTTGCCTCTCATCCGAGCAGACATAACTAGTTCATGCTCTCAGACTAGAGGGGATAGATCTAGTCTGAGGGGCTGCTGTGTTACAATTGTTTATCCTGTTAAATAGTGGCATGCCCCAACAAGAATGGCTTTTACTCTTTTGGGTTACAAAACAGTCCTTAAGATACAATAGAGTGAGACCTCTGTCCAACAGTCATTTGGGTGGAATCATCTTTGTTAATATTTCATTCACTTGTAACAAAGGTCATGGATGCACCTAAAAAACGAAAGGTGGCCGTGTTGTTTGGTATTTGCTAGAGTCTATATTATTGAATCTTTTAGGGAGAGATGTAAGGACATTAAGAGGCCAGTTTCCAAGTTTCTGACCCTGTAGTTCCTATAGGCTCCTGTGTGATTTATGTTTCCACCCAGAGACTGCTCCAGGATTTTTCTCTCTCCCGGGGCTCAAAGGGGCTTGACCGGTTTGTAAGGGGCACTAAGAAAATAATCGATTTTCCTGACTTCAGTTCTAATTTTTTCCAATTAAATCAGTTATGACTTATGATGCACAGCCAAGTATGTGTGATGTAAGATTAGTTTGAACTTAATTTGACCAAATAATATTCAACAAGCAACAACAGCGAAGGTGCTGATAACCAGGAAATACATCCAAAATGTGACAAGTGTATTTATTCATATGCAAAACTAATGAAAACCGACAACTATTTATTGGCAATATTGGTTAGGATCACAACATGATAACTTTAAATTATTAATAGTGAAATTATTATTAGGCCTACAAAGTGCACATGCATTGCCGCAACGAGAAGTGCAAACAGTTCAACGGACAAATGATTGCTCTGGAGGGGCGGGACACAAATGTTTGCAGCCAAAAGATGGAGCTGGGCTTTTGTTTGGCGTTAGGAAATATGGACTCAGCCCGGTCATAGACTTAGCAAAGATGGACTCAAGGAGATGATAGGCTGCCACAAAGCTTTCCCGTTTTGTGGGCAGTCTTATTATCCATTTCTACCATATATGGATAATCCGTTGACGTCTACAGTGGGACATCACAAATTGGGCAAAATCCAAATGGCTCCTTTAGAAGAAGTATGAAGGAAGGCAAGATAGTTTTATAAATATGCTGGAGAGGCTCATTTGGGGCTAAACAGATTTCTGACGGGGCTATAGCGCCCCCTAACTCCAGTGTAGAGCCGTCCCTGTCTCCACCGCATTTCAGGGTTCAGTGGTACAGTATACTTTTCTGTAAGTAGACAATATTTGTAGGTGCAAGTAAATAAAATACAGAGCAGTGAAATACAAAATTATAAAAATCATAAAATGTCAAGCTTTTGTCGACTGACTCCAACAGTCAGAAAGTCGTCCCCTTAAAAAAAAATTAATTCATGGGGGTCAGGCCAGTCCTTATAATTCATTTCAGCTGTGAATAACAATACAAAAATAATAAACGTTGAAAAAAAGACTTACCTCCCAAACCCTGCCATCAACACAACAATATATTATTTTATTATATAATCTTAAAAACAAAAAGGTAACAAGAAGAGAGAAACATCAAGATAAATGAATCAAATACAGTATATAACCACCAATGTAATTTGCAGAAATCCTTAATTGCAAGATCTAATAACCATGCTTGAAAAACCATTGCAGCATAAAAAAGATTCCTACAGGAAACTATTTGGTATTTTGCATACAGGTTTTGCTCTGCAGCATCCTAATAATAACATCTGAACAGTTGCAGTTATGATAACACACCAGTTTAGTACACAGAGAAAGCAGATAATCAAAATAATATGAATTTAGCGCTCAGACTGATATTTCACCCTGTTTACAACTGGCATTGAAGGAGAAATGCACTTTTTTTGGAGGAATTGTGCCTAGCGTTCACAATTATAATGAAAGGCATGACGACAGGTGTTTTTTTTTCTTTTGCATTCTAACTTGTAAATAAAAGTCCGCTTACAGCAGAGCCCATTGGAGGTCCTCTAATTCGCCCATAAAATCCAATAAATAACCATTCAAAAAGAGCCAACAATACTCCATTTGCATATCATGATTTTAATATTAATAAGGTATTAGGGATATTGTTATTATAAGCGCTAAGGCAGACAAACTATGATCGCAAGTCTGTGTACAATTTCGACATAATCGACTGGCGAGGTTTTTCCTTGGTTCCTTGTTGTAGATCATAAATCATGCATCTCACTTGGACAGAAGACGTCTGAGGAGGTAATCAGACAAGTTGGTACACTTTGACAGCCAATTTAGACCCGGAAATGGCGAGAACGGCACGAAAAGACGCTTGGTCGCCCCACACATGTTTCCTCGTGAGGATTATGAGTCATTCTTCACCTAAACAGGAAAGCATTAACTTCATGGCAATCGGCATCCTAATGACAGCATACATTGTACAGTAAGTGATGTTTTATTATGTTTGTTCGCTCTCTTAAAGTCTGCAGTAAGTAATAATCAGTGATGTATTTTTTTACTTAATGGGCGGCGTATGCTTAAAATGATCAAAATACGTAAATATTAAATGTTATTATCAATGTGACTGTTACTACATTACACATACCTGTATACTTACAGCATGTATATAAAACCTTATTGGAGGTGTTTGGATGTTTTTTTAAGGGCTTTATAGACAGAATTGCAAGGCTCCTATAGGCTCCATTGTAGGCCGGATTTTGATTGCATTTATTTAATATTAGAATGCAAAAAAATAAAAACATCCACCATAATGATTGTGAATGAAAGGCAAAAATCCAAAAGATGTACAGTTCCTCTTCAACATTAACAACAGGTGTGACGTGCAATCTAAAACTTGACTTTTCTAGCTTTCTTTGATAGAAAATCATCAATTACATCATCAAACCAAATCTGTTGTGCAACTCTATGATTGGTGCTGATGATGGCAAGTCCTGAGAGACGCTCCTGTGACGCGGTGGACCTTAAGTACTCTTTATTAAGCTTCAGTTTGGAAATACTCCTCTCTGCTTCAGTTACTGTCACTGACTTTGGTCTATTACTTTGATCAGTCATTAAGATGATGACTCGACATCATTAACTTTTTCATTACCGTTTATTCGCCCGTCAATCAACCGGAGCCACGTGAGTCACATAGATTCTGCACAGATTTTTTTTTTTTTGGTTTTCATTTTTCACATAACCCAATTAATTACTTGGAGGTATAAAGGTCTATTTCATTTTTAGAAATGAAATACAATTTGTTAGTTTGTGTTGTGTGGGCTCACTGGCCTGGCAGGTCTGTTTTGGTCTGCCAATTTTCAGAGGGTACATTTATTTCCACCTCAGGTTCTATGTGTAACCGAGGCAGAAATGTGTCGGCTCGGGGGTGAGATGGGCGGAGGAGAATTTGGGAGAAGGAGGAATATCAAACCTCTGTTTTAGAAAGACAGGCTGGCAATATGACACCCCTTACTTTGGAGCAAATGTGGCACCTTCTCTATATAAAAAGGACCATTAATGGAAATGAGCGGTGGTAGTCTAGAAAATTGGCGAGTTTGGTTTTGATTTTTGATTTTTTTTGTGCGTTAACCTCACATAGATTGTGCCCTGGGTGGTCGCCCACATTGCCCATAGCATCCCTCGGGTTTAGGCTAATGACAACACAAATGACGTGTTGTTGACTACTGGTAATGTAGTAACAAAGTAACTGGTGAATATTTGAGGTTATTTGCCTTTTTTCCACTCGATTACTGCCTCCTTTAGTATACATTTATCATCAAACAACGAGAATGTCGAATCCTAGTTAGCAGCTAGAGTCGCCGCTTCGAAGTCCAGCTGAATACCGAATATCCTCAGTAGATACGTTTAAAACAGTCCTTCCACTTCTTTGCTTTGTGTGTCAAAATGAAGCTAGTAAAAACTGAAACATCTTTAGACTGCAAACAAGTTTAAAGGCCTACTGAAATGAATTTTTTTTTTTTCAAACGGGGATAGCAGATCCATTCTATGTGTCATACTTGATCATTTCGCGATATTGCCATATTTTTGCTGAAAGGATTTAGTAGAGAACATCGACGATAAAGTTCGCAACTTTTGGTCGCTGATAAAAAAGCCTTGCCTGTACCGGAAGTAGCGTGACGTCGCAGGTTGAAGGGCTCCTCACATTTCCCCATTGTTTACACGAGCAGCGAGAGCGATTCGGACCGAGAAAGCGACAATTACCCCATTAATTTGAGCGAGGATGAAAGATTTGTGGATGAGGAACGTGAAAGTGAAGGACTAGAGTGCAGTGCAGGACGTATCTTTTTTCGCTCTGACCGTAACTTAGGTAAAAGGGCTCATTGGATTCCACACTTTCTCCTTTTTTATTATGGATCACGGATTTGTATTTTAAACCACCTCGGATACTATATCCTCTTGAAAATGAGAGTCGAGAACGCGAAATGGACATTCACAGTGACTTTTATCTCCACGACAATACATCAGTGAAGCACTTTAGCTATGGAGCTAACGTAATAGCATCGGGCTTAAATGCAGATAGAAACAAAAGAAATAAGTCCCTGACTGGAAGGATAGACAGAAAATCAACAATACTACTATCAGGAGACACCGAACCAAAAACTGGACCTGTAACCACACGGTTAATGCTGTGCCGCCTGTCGAAGCCTAACAATGCTGTTGCTAACAACGCCATTGAAGCTAACTTAGCTACGGGACCTCGTCAGAGCTATGATAAAAACATTAGCGCTCCACCTACGCCAGCCCTCATCTGCTCATCAACACCCGTGCTCACCTGCGTTCCAGCGATCGACGGCGCGACGAAGGACTTCACCCGATCATCGATGCGGTCGGCGGCTAGCGTCGGATAGCGCGTCTGCTATCCAACTCAAATTCCTCCTGGTTGTGTTGCTGCAGCCAGCCGCTAATACACCGATCCCACCTACAACTTTCTTCTTTGCAGTCTTCATTGTTCATTAAACAAATTGCAAAATATTCACCAACACAGATGTCCAGGATTCTGTGGAATTTTGCGATGAAAACAGAGCTGTTTGTATTGTGATACAATGGGCTCCGAATACTTCCGCTTCAACCATCGACGTCACGCGCAAACGTCATCATACATAGACGTTTTCAACCGGAAGTTTCCTGGGAAATTTAAAATTGCACTTTATAAGTTAACCCGGCCGCATTGGCATGTGTTGCAATGTTAAGATTTCATCATTGATATATAAACTATCAGACTGCGTGGTCGGTAGTAGTGGGTTTCAGTAGGCCTTTAACCCTCAGAGTGTATTGGGGACTTTTTCCGTCTTGTGAGGTACATTTTGTCTTTATTTCTGGCCATAGTTGTGGTTGGTACTCCAAAATGGAATGGTTTCCCCCAGATGTTTTTTTTCATGGGCAATTGTAATGTTTTCATTTCAAATACTGTCATATATCAACGGTACACTGAGAAATTATTTTAGCCCAAAAGAGCAGCTAATGGACAAAAAAACTATTTAGCTGAAATAAAAACAGCAAACATGAATTGTTTTTTTCTAACCCTTGGAATGCTCATTTCATCCATTTGTCAGTTTTTTTAATTTGATTTTTTTCCTGTACTCTAGGCCTTTAACCTTTACCGTATTTTTCGGACCATAAGGCGCACTGGCGATGATTGATTGGGTCTATTCGGGTCTTTTTTTCATACACAAGGCCCACCGGCTTATTATTAATGCGCATTAAAGGGGTCATATTATGATCTTTTTTTCTACATTTAAAACACTTTCTTGTGGTCTACTCTACATAACAAGTAATGGTGGTTCTTTCGTCAAAATTTTGCATAGATTACGTTTTACAGACAATCATCAAGCCGCTTTCTGACCGACGGTCCTATTTATGTGGCTCCACATATGACAGCGTCTTTCCTCAGTCATCTTTTGTTGTAGTTTTTAGTGCTTCCATAGCAATTCTACTGACAGATTAAGTTGGAACCACACGCTACTTTGAATTACAAATGGCAACAGTGGAGGATGAATGTCCCACAACAAGACGATAGAGAAAAAGAAAAAGCTTTTTGACTACGTTATAGTGGTAGTACGCACATTTTCAGGACGTATGCAGATCCCAAATACACATCAGCAGCTACCAATGGATAATACAAGTTGGTCCAAGGAGGCGAGACACACATCTCGAATCCAAGATGACGGAAGAAAACACTGTGGAAAGAAGGGAGAAGACAGAGACAGAGGACAAATGAGCATGGAAGCGGTAGGACACTGAACACGAGAATGCACACGGAAAGCCAGATACAGGACAGCTACTGTAACAGAGAACTACGTTCTAGTCCCGAATCTCAGGACCCGCAGGCTTACAGTATATGGCGTGGAGTTCTCATTAGTTTCAGGTGTGCAGATAGCTGATTGATTGCAGCCGCTGGCTGCAGCATGAGTGGCGCGCACAGGAGCGCGCTTGGAGGTGCGCTCAGCGCAGCGCACAGATGAATGCGCACTGGAATGCGCCCGGGCCATGACAGATTGTTGTTCATAGCTGTCAATCAGAGACAGCTCTTTTTCCTGTAGCGATTGTGTACTCTCTCTCGGCTGCGTTGTTTTTTTCCTACTGCTCCGAGCAGGGAGCGAACCCACGTTACCCGGTGTGAGAGTCAAGCGTCCTGACTACTGAGCTAAAAGCACAGGCAATCCCTCGGACCGCCTCCACTCGCAAAGACATGCATGTGCCCATTGCAAAGAAGATGTATTCATGAACATAATTAATTTACTTACTATTTTAAAAGTGTTAATATTAATTTTACTTCCAGCCTTCCTCAGAGGGAGCCATCTGCATCAGGTGTTATAGATTGTGCTGTGGGGGCGCTTTGTGTCAGCGTCCTGGTGGCCCTGGTCTGATGAGCTCCTGGTGTAGATGGCTCCTGTGATAGTGTTTACTTATTTGGCTCCTCTGTACTCAGGCATACATTCATTTGTTCATATATGTGCATGATGGAGGATGTGGATCATCAGGGTATTGTTTTTAAGTCTGTAAAGCACTTTATGTTGCATTTATTTTATGTATGAAAAGCGCTTTATAAATACATATTGATCTGATTTGATTTTTTTTTTTTCAAACTGCATTTCAGGGCGGAAGGTGCTGTTGAGTTTGGGCAGAGGGGCTGTTGAGGTTTGGAGGTGGCCCCCAAAACATTATCAGCCCCAGGCCCCCCCCCCTTAGCCCAAAAATATAGCACACATGCTTGTTTTTCTATGGTGAAGGTAAAAAGGCTGGTTCATCCTAAGGACCAGGCACCCCTTTAAAATGATCGCAATGAAAAAGCTGATTAAAAAAATGCAAGTGAGTGTTGACATTTTCTTGACATACCAGCCAACATTTGACTAAAAGACCTATTTTTAAAAATAGACGTTGATCCTTCATCCTACAGTCATACCAAAGACTATAAAAATGTGACCTATTACCTCCCTGCTTGGCACTCAGCATCAAGGGTTGGAATTGGGGCTTAAATCACCAAAATGATTCCAGAATGCGGCTACCGCTGCTGCTCGCTGCTGCTCACTGCTCCCCTCACCTCCCAGGGGGTGGAAGAAGGGGTGGGTCAAACACAGAGGTTAATTTCACCACACCTAGTGTGTGTGTGACTATCAGTGGTATTTTAACTTTTTTTTTTGACTGCCAGAAGCTGATCAAAAATGTGGAGAGCAGCAGGTAGCTAAAAGTAAGGGCGTTATTATCCGGCGTAGTGTGCCTTTAAAAACTCTCAGCCGGGTGCCTCTCAAACTTTTCATTTGCTGCTCTCGTCCTGGCTCAAACCGTCCCCCGACCCTGAGTCAATACAAGGCGGTTGAAGTGGGTAAACGTCAGTTTCAGATAAGGATGACGTATGAAAAGGTGACTTCGTGAAAGATGTTTTCCAGGTAAGAACACGGCAAAGAAGCAACACAAAGCAACATCAAGGAAACAAAAGATGGCAGCTTTGCTCCGCACACACACTGGGGGGAAAATAGATGTTTATTTATTTATTTATTTGCTCATTCCTAGGAATGCTTTATTTGCTTTATAGGGACAGACAGGTTGTTACCAATAAGGGAATATATAGAATATGACTCGCTGGGAGTCGTGATCTCGTCTTTGTCTTTCCTTTCATGACGCTTGGCAAATGGAGCGCTAAAGTGCAGCCAGCCTCAGAGCGTGACTGATGCAACGCTGCTGCTGCACATCCTTGACTGCGCTACGTCAAGTCTACACTAGGACATGATTTATTTTTATGACCTTAACTCCAGGTGATGGCACAGCAGTGGCACCTTATGAAAAGTGACACCAGGACCGCCCCTCTCCTATACGTAGACCACGCACTGTGCCAATTATTATAATTATTATTATTTTTCTCCAATGATTGTCACACACACACACGAGGTGCAGCGAAATTATTCTCTGCATTTGACCCATCACCCTTGATCACCCCCTTGGAGGTGAGGGGAGCAGTGAGCAGCAGCGGTGGCCGCGCCCGGGAATCATTTTTGGTGATTCAACCCCCAATTCCAACCCTTGATGCTGATTGCCAAGCAGGGAGGTAATGGGTCCCATTTTTATAGTCTTTGGTATGACTCGGCTGGGGTTTGAACTCGCGACCTACCGATCTCAGGGCGGACACTCTAATTGAATGAGAGGGAGCTTCATTTGACTTTGTTCCTAGCCTCTTCCTGCTACGTCACTGATAAGAATACACAGTATATATACAGTATTCACATTTATACATTGGATGTATATATATATATATATATATATATATATATATATATATATATATATATATATATATATATATATATATATATATATATATATATATATATATATATATATATATATATATATACACACAAATTTGTGTATGTATATATTTGTTTATATGTGTATATGTCAATATTGATTCTTGGGGTCACGATTCGATTCAAAATCGATTTTTTTTTCAATTCAACACGATTCTCGATTCGAAAACGATTTTTTCCCGATTCAAAACGATTCTCTATTCATTCAATACATAGGATTTCAGGAGGATCTACCCCAGTCTGCTGACATGCAAGCAGAGTAGTAGATTTTTGTAAAAAGCTTTTATAATTGTAAAGGACAATGTTTTATCAACTGATTGCAACAATGTAAATTTGTTTTAACTATTAAATGAACCAAAAATATGACTTATTTTATCTTTGTGAAAATATTGGACACAGTGTGTTGTCAAGCTTATGAGATGCGATGCAAGTGTAAGCCACTGTGACACTTTTGTTCATTTTTTTATAAATGTCTAATGATATTGTCAATGAGGGATTTTTAATCACTACTATGTTGAAATTGTAACTAATATTGATACTGTTGTTGATCATATTCATTTTTGTTTCACTACTTTTGGTTTGTTCTGTGTCGTGTTTGTGTCTCCTCTCAATTGCTCTGTTTATTGCAGTTCTGAGTGTTGCTGGGTCGGGTTTGGTTTTGGAATTGGATTGCATTGTTATGGTATTGCTGTGTATTGTTTTGTTGGATTGATTAATAAGAAGAAAAAAAAAAAAATTAAAAAAAAATAAATAAAAAATAAAAAAATAGATTTTTTAAAAATGAGAATCGATTCTGAATCGCACAACGTGAGAATCGCGATTCGAATTCGAATCGATTTTTTCCCACACCCCTACTATATATAAATATATATTATTTAGATTTTTTTAGTGCTTATTATTTAAATGTTTTCCTAAGTTTGAAGCAAAGGTGGTCATACTAATTGTCACATTTGGCGAGGCGTGTTTTAAAGCAACACTTGCATCGTGGCGCCTCCCTGTTTAAAGCGTCACCTTTATTGTTAGCTTTGAAGCCCAATTATCTCCACATTGCACTTCACCAGTTGAAATGACGTTTTTTTGCCATTCTTCCTCTACATGATGTTATTGCTTGTATGCACTTTGTGTGTGCGTTTTGACACACTCAACATAATGCGCCTCGGCTCTGTAGTCACCGCTGCACAGCAGCATAAACGGTACCTGTATTTTTCAAAGGTGGTATAGTACCAATTCAAATTGATTAGTACCGCGGTACTTTATTAGTACCAGTATACCGTACAACCCAAATACACACACACATACAGCATACTGTATATACCTATACATACTGTATATATATATATCAGTATCAGTACAGTATCAATATCAGTACAGGCCAGAAGTTTGGACACACCTTCTCATTCAATGTGTTCTCTTTATTTTCATGACTATTTACAATGTAGATTGCAAAAAAAAAATTAAATTGATAGGATTTTTAAACTATAAATATTTAATAGAATAATTTATTTTACAAAAAATATATTTGATGTGGTTATACAGCATATTATATTCATAATTTTTATTCTTTAATCTAAATTCAGTTCTGTGTAAGGCTGCAGCTAACGATTATTTTTCTATCAATTAATCTATAGATTATTTTTTCGATTAATCGGTTAATCTATAGATTATTTTTCGATTAATCTGTAGATTATTTTTCCTTTTACCGATTATTTTTTTATTTAAAATGAAGATGAAAAAATAAATGTAGGCCAGTTTTTTCAAAAGGCATGGCTTTTATTTACAAAAAAAAAAGAAGTATGACCACTCAGTCAACATTGACAACAACATGACAAAATATTCTGTAACAATGTAAACATTTAAAACTTTTAACATTTAACAAAATTAAAAGTAGCTTATTTGCTTTTTAATGTGCAAATATAAAAGTAAACATCCAGTGCAAATCTTAATATTCTGCAATACTATAAGCATTTCAAAAGTAAAAGTATTGCTTATTTTGCTTTAAAATGTGCAAAAATAAAGATAAACATCCAATACAAAAAAGTGCAAAATGAAATATTCTGTAACAACAGTGTAAACATTTCAACAAAAGTGAAAGTGTTGCTTATTTGCTAAAATGTGCAAAAATAAAGACAAACATCCAATACAAAAAAGTGCCAATCTAAATATTCTGGAGCACTGTAAACATTAAGTATTGCTTTTAAAATGTGCAAAATAAACATCCAGTCCAACACAGTACACAATAACCAATTCTACTCATTCCAGTGAGTGACTAACAGTTGTAATGAAGAAAGGTTAGCATGTCTACATGCTCTGGTTCTTTTCTTGTTTACAATATTGCCAGCAGCTGAAAATAGGCACTCAGAAGGGGTCGATGTGGCTGGAACTGAGAGGTAATTAGCCTTCACCTCAAGCCAGGACTGCGAGTGAGCTGAGCTGCAGTTTAAGTTTCTAGAAGGTCAAAGGGCTCATAGTGATGTCACTAGTAGTTGACTGGGAGGTGTTTATTATCATTTGGGGAGAGTCCGCTGCCTGATGCTCACCTGCTAAACACCTATCTGCTCGACGCTGAAGCGCTGACTACATGTGCTCTGAATACGCACTGCTGATTGGCTGGTAACGTTTTGAATACGCACTGCTGATTGGCTGATAACGCTTTGTGTGTACCAATCAGATGGTTGTGTGGGTGGGACAATGCTGCGTGCTGAGACAGAAGCAGAAGGAGCAAAGCAGCTTGTTAAGACTTTAGCTTTAGCTTAGAAACTCGTTCGGTACACCCCCGTACCGAACCGAAAGCCCCGTACCAAAACGGTTCAATACAAAACACGTACCGTTACACCCCTAGCAGATACAAATGACACATTAATGTTTTTGTGTAGTGATGACAACGTATGCTCACACGGACGATTGACTAGTTGATGGTTTTCTTTTCAAATGTTCGTTCATAGCCGTTGTGCTGCTATGATAGGCCATTTCCGCTTGACACAGTGTGCATACAACAACATTATTAGGCCGTGTATTGAAATACTCCCACACTTTTGACGACTTTTGGCGTGAATTTTTCCCCCTCGCTCGCACCGTCTGCTTTGCGGTCCGCCATGACGGTAGTGTGACGTAAATATGCGACGCGTCGACGCACAAAAACGGCGTCGACGTATTTACGTAACCGATGACGTCGACTAAGTCGACGCGTCGTTTCAGCCTTAGTTCTGTGCCAATTCTGACAAAGGGTCCTTGAATTGTAGGTTCCAGTAGGAAACCAACAGTTATTCTCTAGTGTGTGCCTTAGGTAATCGAGTTTGCTTGCTTATGTAAGGATTTGCAACCATATCGCTCCAATAGAGTGTGGAAGATAAGCGGCTCGTCAAATGGAAATTGGATGAACTGAGTTATGATGTACATCCACTGTATTAAAATATACTTTCTGTATAAGACTATTGTGTATCATACTCAAAACCCATAAAAATAACAAACTATCCACATGTTCCCAGCCTCAAATGATATTATCTCTTTATTTATTCATGAATGCATTTATGGGAGGCAATCATTTTGGATACCATCAACATGCAGTGTAAACAGGCAGGCACACAGTGAAGAACATGATTAAATGCAGTTTGGATCTTTTACGACCAATGGTTGTGTTTTTGTGTGGATCCTTCTGATGCAGGTTGGCACAATGTGTGTGAGGTCAAAGTCAAGGTTTAAGCTTCAGCTATTTAGAGCAGTGGTCCCCAACCGTTTTGTAGCTGCGGACCGGTCGACGCTTGACATTTTTTTGTTGTTGTTTTTTTTGTGTTTTTTTTGTCATAAAGAAATACAATCATGTGTGTTTACGGACTGTATCCCTGCAGACTGTATTGATCTATATTGATATATAATGTATATATTGTGTTTTTTATGTTGATTTAATAAAAAATAAAAAATATATATGTATATTTTTATTTTTTATTTTTATTTTTTCTTGTGCGGCCCAGTACCAATCGGTCCACGGACCGGTACCGGGCCGCGGCCCGGTGGTTGGGGACCACTGATTTAGAGTGTCCGCCTTGAGATCGGTAAGTTGTGAGTTCAAACCCCGGCCGAGTCATACCAAGACCCATTACCTCCCTGCTTGGCACTCAGCATCAAGGGTTGGAATTGGGGGTTTAAATAACCAAAAATGATTCCCGGGCACGGCTTCCGCTGCTGCTCACTGCTCCCCTGTGGGGATGGGTCAAATGCAGAGGATAATTTCACCGCACCTAGTGTGTGTGTGACAATCATTAGCACTTTAACTTTAACTTTATATAGCACAATTTTAAATAGCAGTCACTACTGCCTCAAAGTGCTGTACAACTTAAAAAGAGAAAGGTAAAAAAGAAGAAGAGACAAATAAAATGAACAGACATGTCATATGGGGCCGCCCGTGGCAAAATGTTATTCATATTTTAGTCATCTGACTTAATTTAGTTTTAGTCGACTGAATTCCTCAACATTTTAGTCGATTAAAATTACCGTAGATTTTGCCAACTAAAATATCAAGTAGAACAGACAACGCATCTTTGAAGTTGTCTTGAAAGCACTTTTAGTAATCATTTATTATTGCAGAGCACTTCAAAACTTTAATTCACAAGACCTGCATTCCATGAATTTAAAAAGTAAATTTCACACTAACCTTATTGTGTGTTATTATTTTAGATGAAATTAAGCATTTTTTTTTTCAAATGAATAATATATGACTAAAATGGTCACATGAAGAAACAAACTAGTTTTATTCTAGATTGGCGGGCAAACTCACCTATGGGTACTACACAAGTAGTGGTTGAGTAAGCAGTCTTGCTCTTTTTCTACTGTCTTTAATCGTAACAGTAATTCAGTACAGTACTGTATGAGTCATTTGGAAATATACTTACAACTTACTGTTGCGCAGATGTCCTGATGATTAGCCTGCAGAATACGCTTCAAGGTGGTTTTATTTTTATTGTAGAAAATAAAGCCAAAGGGTTTACAACGCATCTTTTGTTTAGTTGCAAAAATAAAATGTCTTCATATGTCTTCTCTTTCTTCTAGGTGTAGAAAACATATTGAAACGATGTGTGCAACAATACAGTAGGGATGTAACGATATACGCATTTCCTATCATGGTTATTGTGACCAAAATTATCACGGTTATTAGTATTATTATTGCAGTATTGTGGAATGTGCTCAAAAACCTTTTTAAACATGACTAAAATAAATAGACACACAATTTTTTAAAAAGTTCCTGAGGGAACTCTCCTGAAGGAATCAATAAAGTACTATCTATAGGGACGGCGTGGCAAAGTTGGTAGAGTGGCCGTGTCAGCAATCGGAGTGTTGCTGGTTACTGGGGTTCAATCCCCACCTTCTACCATCCTAGTCACGTCCGTTGTGTCCTTGGGCAAGACACTTCACCCTTGCTCCTGATGGCTGCTGGTTAGCGCCTTGCATGGCAGCTCCCGCCATTAGTGTGTGTGAATGGGTGAATGTGGAAATACTGTCAAAGCGCTTTGAGTACCTTGAAGGTAGAAAAGCACTATACAAGTATAACCCATTTATCATTTATTTATTTATCTATCTATCTAATGTGCATGTCTTGTGTTTCTATATGCATCACTAAAGTGTTTTAGTCTTAGTGTTGTATTTGTTTTAAAAGCTAAATGTTCATTGATGTAAAGTAAATAATGGTTTGTACTGTAGCACTTTAAGATTTATTTAAATGAAAACTGCGTAAATAAATAAAATCTATTCTATTATGTATCACCATTGGCGGGGTTTTTGTCTGTCCTACTCTGTTCAGCGGTACTTGAACGCACCTTAAAACACCTCCGCCATATTTCCTCTGAGGAAAGACCGATCATCATAATTCCGTGCTAAGAGAGCGCAGCCTGTAGGTTCAATGTGCACAACTGAATAACTTAGATGCTCAGACGGTAATGTGTTTACATATGTTTACATTGGGTTTGCACGCACATATAAGACGTACTAAATCTAGACGGCCGCAGAACAGTTTTAGTCTTTAGAAATCACACTGTGTGGACTAAATCATTATATTTGCATGTTCTCCTCTCAATATGGTCAGTATATATTCCGCATATTCATGAAGACAGACAAATGGATTGCGTTCCTTATTTTGCTTATTTAAAAGAGGCATTCCTCTGTGCACAAGTTTAGTATATCAGCTTTGTGTGTTGTCAAGTTTGCAAGTGTTTTAATACATGCAAACCTTTAGTAGATCAGGCCCTAGTGTGAGTTTTGGTAGCGTTTTCATCCTGCATACGTTTCCAATTGATGGGAATAGAAGGAAAGTAGGGTACTTTTCAGTCAAAAGAGATGTTTACAACACTTTGGAAAGTTGGCTCCCTGCAGTCAGCTGCTCAAGGTTGCAGTCACTTCCTTGTCATTTCAATCTAAAGGAAGTTAAAAAAAAAAAAAATCAGATAAACATGGATAAATAAATAAATGAATTGATTGAAAAAAGTATACACATAAATATATCTTTCCACACACCGTACATCTTACTATGGTTTTGTCAAAATATTTTTCCGTGGCTCTATGGTGTCCTCTGTAGCTAGTAATTATAACAACAACAACAACGTTGTTTTCTTTCCAAACTTGATGCACTCGTTTTGACTCTGCCAGCGTAACCGCACACAATAAAACACACTATTTGATCTGATGATTCTCGCTGCCTGGTGGCTATCTATTCTAATCCAGCCCCACACATTCGCATAGAGCTCTGAGCGTAAACAAACATATATTTTATGAATGTGTGTTGTTATGTTGTCTCATATGACCCAATTCGTTTTTTTATTTCGTTATATTCTATTCAAATCATTATTCAGGAGTAAATCTAATTTGGTATTCTCCTCTTTATTTTTCTTTCTTGCAAATACTTTCAGCAATATACATGATTGATTTTAGGGTTGCACAATACTTTACATTTAGGTAAGGATGTAATACCAGGTAATTACAGGGCGAGCCTTTCCAACAGTAATAGTGATACCAATACTATTACTTTGAAATTTTTTAATATCATTAAAAGAGTTTGCCTTTAATTTTTTAATAATCAATTTAATCAGAATAAAACACAGTTTAAAGATTTTTAGCTCAAAAACTTATTTGTGAACAACAGTATATAAATTAGGCCAGTCAAAAATAAGTTAAACCATGTGATGTATCGCCTTAATCATGTACTGTATATACAGAGATTATTCAAACAATTTATTTTGAATCTACATGTTCCTTTACCACAAATGGAATGAAAAACCCCTGAAATGGAAGGTGAGAAGACTCCCACTGGTGTGCCCACTGGCAAATTGGACTCCAAAATACACCCTGACTGGACTTTAGATACAAGTTTTCAGCAAATAAATTATGTGCAATCAAGTAAAAAAATGTTTTAAATGTTCCTTGATGACTTTCTGACTATAAAATAGCATTGGTAGCCAAATATTAGGGTCATTTTTTTTCTTTTTTTTGGGGGGGGGGGGGGATTTTAAATTATCTGGGATTAGTCTAAATTCAAAAGTGTGATTATTCTGATAAAAAAATATATAATAATTTGACAGCACTAATATAAATACAACAATGTTGAAAAAACATCATGCAATTACTGTACTTCCTTTTTGCATACAATTTTTTGAGCAAAATTTAAATCAAAGGATTAATACTATTGAAAATTGGATCAGTACTTATGATATTTGGATTTCCCTTAATCCTGTTCTAGGTGGTCAAGTTTTGTGTCCTAGAATGACGCCACAGCTTGAAATGTAGTGCAAGTCGGACCTAATACCTACATTTACACACAGAAGACATGACAGACATCAAATACAGTAATACATACAAAACCTTACTTTCATCAATTTTATAATCTCACCCAACTACACTTGAAATCTCACTTATTGTTGCTTTATCATCCTTATAGCAGCTTCATTGTAAACCTTAAAGGGGACTTTGGGGGAATTTTGGCTATCGTTCACAATCATTATATATTTTATATATATTCTAATGCATTCTAACTTGTAAATAAAAGTCATTTGGTAAGTTGGTACACTTTGACAGCCATTTGGGACTCTGTCCCCCCCCACCTCAACCCCGTTCCTTCGTCAGGATTATGAGACATTCTTCATCTAAATGGGAATATATGAACATCCTATCAGTCGGCATCCCAATGACAGCAGACCTTGTACAGTAAGTGATGTTTTATTATGTTTGTTGGCTCTCTGCAGTGACTAATAATCAGTGATGAAGGGCAAAAAAAGCAAATGTGATGCATTTTTTTAAAATTAATGCACCACGTATGCTTAAAATCATTAAAATACGGTGGCCCAGGGGTTGGTGCGTGTGCCTCACAATAAAAGGGTCCTGGGTTCGATCCCCGAGCTCAGGGTTTTTCTGTGTGGAGTTTGCATGTTCTCCCCATGACTGCGTGGGTTCCCTCCGGGTACTCCGGCTTCCTCCCACCTCCAAAGACATGCACCTGGGGATAGGTTGATTGGCAACACTAAATGGGCCCTAGTGTGTGAATGTGAATCTTGTCTGTCTATCTGTGTTGGCCCTGCGATGAGGTGGCGACTTGTCCAGGGTGTACCCCGCCTTCTACCCGAGTGCAGCTGGGATAGCGACCTTGGGAGGGACAAGCGGCAGAAAATGGATGGATGGATTTATATAAAACCCTAATGGAGGTGTTTGGATGTTTTTTTAAGAGCTTTATAGGCAGAACAGAGCAGCTTCCATTGTAAGCTGACTTTTAATCACATGTATTTAATATTTAGAATGCAAAAAAAAAACAACATCCATCGTTTCTCCCAATGATGGTGAACGACAGCAACATTTAAAAAAAAAAGTGGAGTTCCCCTTTAAGGTTATTCAAATCAGTTTGTGAATTTACTCACATACGCCTTACAAGTAGTTCTTGAGTAAAAGTTGTTTTTACGGACCAAAATGTTGTTTTCGATTAATATATGGGAGCACATTCATATACACGAAACTTTGTAACACGGACCACCTGTACCTGACTTTACTATGTCTGGTAAAAGAAAGTTGTGAGAACCACTCACGATTTAGATGATCAGGTGTCCCCAAACTTTTTTTCACCAGGGACTGGTTTAATACTGGCATTATTTTCATGGATCAGCCTTTCACGTGTAGCAGATAAATACAGCAAAAATGAGTGCATGAAAAAAAGAACTCTTCACAACAGTGAATTAGTGCGAATTAGTGCAATGAGGTGGTCACCGGTAGTGAATGTTATATACCAGGGATGTCGAACATGAGGCCCGCGGGCCGAATCAGGCCCTCAGACAGGTCCAACCCGGCCCGCGAGATGAGTCAGTGTAAAATGTTGCTGCATTTTTAACTTAAAGAATCTGTTTTTCTAAATGTGTCCACTGAGTGTCGCAATGGCAATTCTGTTAGGCAAGCAAATAGTTTATATTGGGGCGAGCAAGTATACCCAGCAAGAGGTACACGACTCCTCCCCCTCGACCCAACGTAAAACACACATGAGTTAAATAAACAATTGGTAAAATGCTGCATGAGACACTACACATTGATAAAGTTCTGTTGAAACAATTGTCTTCTGTGCAAATTTAAATAAAGTGAACAGTGGAAATGACAAATGAGGTAGTTAATACATAGAGTTTTTATTTATGTTTTAATATGGGCTGTGACTTAAAGTTTAATTGCTTAGTAGATTCACTGAAATTAAGTCTAAGTTCATTGTGTTCGTCATTTCGTTTTTGAAACTGCCCCAATTTTTTCCTCAGAATTTTCAAATAACTTGAAATATTTTGTCAAGACGGATATATGTGATGTATTTCCTTTTTTTAGAATGTGCTTGTTCTATTTTGGGCCGAAGTAAAACAAAGAAAACAAGCTGAAGTTGTCGTAGTTGTACTTTTAAGTTATCATGCCATGATTTTACCCGTCCGGCCCATGTAGGAATAGATGGTTCTCCATGCGGCCCCTGAGCTAAAATGAGTTTGACACCCCTGGTATATACTCTATACACCATCAACCTGCCGGGCACTGTAGGTGGAAATGAGCCTTTGACTATAATACGGCACATTTACATTTTATATGTTCATTATTAAGTCTGGATTTTCTCTGCTTAGGCTGCTGCCCCGCGACCCCACCTCGAATAAGCGGAAGAAGATGGATGGATGTTCATAAATGCGCAATGTAATAAAGACATGACAAATAAAACAAATGGCGACTTCCTATCAGGAGTGTTATTATACATCCATGGCCAAGCTTATTGGTTGGTAAGTGGGACATGGGAAAGTTACGTCGGAGACAATGTGGTTGTTTATAAATTATTTATGTTTCTGTGCGGCCTGGCAGCAAATTTGTCAAGGATCGGTGGTTGGGGGCCAATACTTTAGATTAGAGGTGTCAAAGTCGTTTTCACTGAGGGCCACATCGCAGTTATGTTTGGCCCCAGAGGGCCGCGTCTAACAGTGAATGCTATTATTACGCACTTTTTTTAATGACTAGATTTTTTTTGTGACTAAAATGTAAAAAAAAAACATGGTAAGTTGCAATAACTTCACCTCAAAATGTAGTGTATATTACTGTAAATGGAAAGACAATGGTAAAAAAAAAAAAAAAAAGGCAGCTCAATTGCCAGAATTTTACTGTAACATTTACATTTGTTTTTTTTACTGTAAATAAAAAAACTGCAATTGCACAGTAAAATGTTGGCAACTGAGCTGTCAGTTTCTTTTTTGTAGTTTTTACCGCAAATCAAAAACTGTAGATTTTTCGGTGTATTTCTGTAAATGCCAAAAGGCACCACAGTTTATTACAGTGAAAAAAGTACTGTTTTTTTTCATTTAGAGAAAAATGCTGTAAAAACCACAGTAAATTTCACAATTTTACCATGAAATCTATTGCTACTTTTACATTGCACAGTTTGATGGATAACTTGGAAATCATTATTAGTAGTATTTATTTATATTTAAAAAATGGTTTGAATGTTTGATAATATATTTTTGCACAATTAGACAATATTTAAGTTAACATCATTTGCCATTACATGGAGTACATACGGGTATATTTTTTTTCCCTCCCAAAATGGAAAGAAAGAATACATTTAGGAAGAAAAGTTACAGTACTTTATTGATACATATTATTTCCAGGCTTTCCAGGGCCAAATAAAATGAAGTGGCGGGCCACATCTGGCCCCCAGGCCTTGAGTTTGACACCAGTGCTTTAGATAATATTATGTGCATATACAGTATGTGTGTATGAGTAAAAGCCATAAGATGTATTCCAGCTTGTATTGCTTCATCTATAAATCCAGCAGCCCTGTCATCCGCCATTTTCATTAAATGTTAAACACTCTCGTCAAATCAGCCCGTAAAGTATATTTCAGCCTACATAAGAAATCCCCTTTTGCTCGTATAAAGAGATCATGGCAACAACATACTTGTAAAGAATATAACTTTTTTGAACTGAACTAGGGTTCTACATTGACTACATTTACAGAATATCAACCACTAAGTTTTTTACAACTTTGGAGGGACATTTTGAAGATTTTGCTTCAGAATCAGAATCAGAATCAGAATCAGCTTTATTGTCATTATGCAGGGTAACGAGATTGAGGCCATTCCATACAGTGCGATAAAACAAGTGTACACTCTATACAGAGGGTGAAATGAATATGTACATGAATATATATAAGAAAAGGGTGACTGGTGGAATGGGTTATTGCACCGAAGAGAAGGCAGTTATGAGGGTCAATGGGGAAGTCTGTTCAGGGTGGTTATGGCCCTGGGGAAGAAGCTGTTTTTTAGCCTGTTCGTCTTGGTTTTAATGCACCTGTAGCGCTTCCCAGAGGGCAGCAGGTGGAACAGGTCAGAGCCAGGGTGGGTGCTGTCCTTGATGATGGCACTGGCTCTGTTGAGGCAGCGGGAGGTGTAGATGTCCATCAGAGAGGGGAGAGGGCGGCCGATGATCTTTTGAGCCGTCTTGACCACTCTTTGCAGCCTCTCCCTGTCTGCTGCAGTGCAGCTGCTGTACCATACTGTAATACAGTAGGTCAGCAGGCTCTCGATGGACGAGCGGTAGTAGGTCAGCAGCAGGTCAGGCTTCAGGTTGTACTTCCCGAGGACTCTCAGGAAGTGTAGCCGCTGCTGAGCCTTCTTGATGATTGCTGTGGTGTTGACTGTCCAGGAAAAGTCGTTAGAGATGTGGACTCCAAGGTACCTGAAGGTGTGGACCCCCTCCACACGCTCGCCGTTGATGTAGACGGGAGCAGGGTCGGTGCTGCTCCTCCTGAAGTCGACGATGATCTCTCTGGTCTTGCTGGTGTTGAGAGCGAGGTTGTTCTCCGAAGACCAGGCCGTCAGCTTCAGGACCTCCTCCCTGTAGGCAGCCTCGTCACCCCTGGAGATAAGCCCGACCACTGTGGTATCGTCAGCAAACTTGACGATAAGGTTGTCACTGTGGGATGGACTGCAGTCTTGGGTGTAGAGGCAGTAGAGGAGGGGGCTCAGCACACAGCCCTGTGGGGAGCCGATGCTCAGCGTGCGGGTGGATGAGAGGTGGGGGCCAAGTCTCACATTCTGGGGTCGGTCCGTTAGGAAGTCCTTTATCCAGGCGTTTGTGAGAGGGGGGAGGCCAAGAGTGTCCAGTTTATTGCAGAGTCTGTCCGGGATTATTGTATTGAAGGCAGAACTATAATCCACAGAGAGCATCCGGACGTAGCTCTGCTGCTGCTCCAGGTGGTTCAGAGCAGAGTGGAGAGCAACAGCGATGGCGTCCTCTGTGGATCTGTTCGCCCGGTATGCGAACTGGTGGGGGTCAAAGTCTGGAGGGATATGGTCCTTGATGTGCTGGAGAACCAGTCTCTCGAAGCACTTCATGATTACCGGAGTGAGGGCCACTGGTCGGTAATCATTCAGGCTGGTGATGGGAGACTTCTTGGGCACTGGGATTATTGTAGATGACTTCAGGCAGGATGGGATGACTGCCTCAGCCAGGGAGAGGTTGAAGATCCTGGTGAGGGGGGGAGCGAGCTGGTGGGCGCACGCCCTGAGCACCTTTCCAGCTTTCCACCTTTCTGGTCCGGCAGCCTTCCTGGGGTTCACAGCCAGGAGCACTCGTCTGACACTGTGCTCCTGTACAGTGAGTGGAGTGGTGCCGGAGCCCGGTGGGGGCGGGGGCAGGGCTGGAGCAGATGAGTGTCGCTGGGGGGTATCGAAACGGGCAAAGAAACAGTTAAGCTCCTCTGCCAGTGTCGCGCTCTGATCCGCAGTTGTCACATTGCAGCCTCTGTAGTTCGTGATGTCATGAATGCCCCGCCACACCTCCCGTGAGTTATTGCTGGACAGATGGGACTCTATGCACCTCCTGTGGTCCGCCTTTGCTTTTTTAATCCCTCTCTTCAGGTCGTCTCTAGCAGCACTGTACAGTGCCCTGTCCGACCTGAAGGCTGTGTCGCGGGCCCTGAGGAGTGTGCGGACTTGGCTGGTCATCCAGGGTTTCTTGTTGGGGTAAACCCGGATGGTTTTTTCCACAGTCACATTCCCGATGCAGAACTGTATGTAGTCCAGCACCGTTCCTGTGGCTGTCTCCAGCTCCTGTTGTTGGAAGAGGTCCAAATTCGTGTGTTGGAAGCAGTCCTGAAGTTTGGGGAGTGCATCGTCAGGCCAGGTCATAACAGTCTTTGTGATGGGCCTGGCCTGGCGTCTGATGGGGGTGTAGGTAGGAGAGAGCAGGAGGGAAAGATGGTCTGACTGTCCAAGCTGGGGGAGGGGTGTAGCTCTGTACGCGTGCTTCACGTTGGTATACACGTGGTCAAGGGTGTTCTTGCCCCTTGTAGAACACTTCACGTGCTGGTAGAACTTAGGGAGTACAGTCTTTAGATTGGCCTTATTAAAATCCCCTGCGATGATATGAACACCGTCGGGGTGGGCCCGTGCTGTTCGTTGACGGTGTTCAGCAGAAGAGAGAGCGCTGTGTTTACTTTGGTGTCCGGTGGAATATACACAGCCGTGATGATAACAACAGACAGCTCTCTCAGGAGAAAAAAAGGCAGACATCTAACAGACATGTACTCCACGTCCGGGCAACAGTGCTGTTCAATGATTGTCCCGTTGTTGCACCAGTTCTCATGCACGTAAATACAGAGCCCCCCTCCTCTGCTCTTACCGGAGTCCTTAGTTCTGTCCCGGCGGAGCAGAGTGCGGCCGGCTAGCTGCATGCTAGCATCGGGTATTTACGGGTGAAGCCAGGTTTCGGTGATAATCATAGCACAACAGTCCCGAACATAGCAGTTTCCAGCGAGTTGTAACTCCAGGTCGTCCATCTTCTGTACGAGGGATCTGGCATTGGAGAGGAACAGGCTCGGTAGAGGTGGCTTGTGGGGTTGTTTCCTAAGCCTGAGCAAGACGCCGGACCTGCGGCCACGCTTCTGCTTCCTCTCCCTCCTCCGTCTGCGCTGTCTCCCAGACCCGACAACAAACCACGGAGAGCCCGGTGCTCTTGCTATGTCGTCTGGGATGTTGTGCTCGTGGTGAAAGTCGCTCGAAACAGATATCTGGTGCGAGTTCCCGATATCCAAGACCGGATGTTTGCAGTACAGGTGGTGTACAAAAGGAAAAAAAAACAAGAAGAAAAGAAGGAGGAAAGAGCACTGAAAAGGAGAGCCATGAGCCGCTGCGTCTGTGCGCGCCGCCATCTTGGAAAAAAAATAAAAAAAATTCCAAATGACACGACCTTAAGGGCGCTCAAAAGTTACCGACTTGACACAGAGCTCAACAAGGAGTCTCACAAAGTTCCAAAAAACAACTAAACAAACTAAGCGAAAAGTGACGACAACAACAAGCCAAGCATAGGGTCAAGAAGCAAATCAAATGAATAGAAGCGCAAAGCAACCCTGAAGTTGAGTAATGAGCATAATGCTCAGATACATTTTATAGGAGGCTGGGAGAATGGCCATAGTACTGACAGAATAAATTATCTGGAATAAATTTGCAGGAAATTTACAGCCTTTTACGCTTTACTTCATCACACTGACTGACATCAGTGGAAAATCCACAAAATTTAAAGGCCTACTGAAACCCACTACTACCGACCACGCAGTCTGATAGTTTATATATCAATGATGAAATCTTAACATTGCAGCACATGCCAATACGGCCGGGTTAACTTATAAAGTGCAATTTTAAATTTCCCGGGAAATATCCGGCTGAAAACGTCTCGGTATGATGACCTTTGCGCGTGACGTCACGGATTGAACGGAAGTATTGAGACACCACTGTGTCCCAATACAAACAGTGTCTGTTTTCATCGAAAAATTCCACAGTATTCTGGACATCTGTGTTGGTGAATCTTTTGCAATTTGTTTAATGAACAATGGAGACTGCAAAGAAGAAAGCTGTAGGTGGGATCGGTGTATTAGCGGCTGGCTACAGCAACACAACAAGGAGGACTTTGAGATGGATAGCAGACGCGCTATCCAACGCTAGCCGCAGACCGCACCGATGATCGGGTGAAGTCCTTCGTCGCGCCGTCGATCGCTGGAACGCAGGTGAGCATGAGTCGTGATGAGCAGATGAGGGCTGGCGTAGGTGGAGAGCTAATGTTTTTAGCATAGCTCTGTCGAGGTCCTGTAGCTAAGTTAGCTTCAATGGCGTCATTAGCAACAGGATTGCTAGGCATCGCCAGGCTGGACAGCATTAACCGTGTGGTTACAGGTCCAGTGTTTGGTTCTTTGTCTCCTGATAGTAGAAGTAATAGTAGTATTGTTGATCTTCTGTCTATCCTTCCAGTCAGGGGCATGTTTCTTCTGTTTCTATCCGCAGTTAAGCACGATGCTATCACGTTAGCTCTGAAGCTAAAGTGCTTCACCGATGTATTGTCGTGGAGATAAAAGTCACGACTCTCATTTTCAAGAGGATATAGTATCCGAGGTGGTTTAAAATACAAATCCGTGATCCACAATAGAAAAAGTAGAAAGTGTGGAATCCAATGAGCCCTTGTACCTAAGTTACGGTCAGAGCGAAAAAAGATACACCCTGGCGTCCTGCATGGTGCAGCATGTGATTGGGCGCTTGCTTGGCATCAGGCCATTACCAAACTATATTTTTAATGTCCCAACTTTCTGTCATAGTCAGAATTTTTAATGCTTGGTTATAATTTGAGCTTGTTGGCGTTCTTGGGTTGAACTGAAAAATGTGCCTGTGCAGTCATTCGAAATACAGATGGTTTCATTCTTTGATTATTATACTGTAATACAGTGGAACTTCGATTTACGAACTGCTCTATTTGAGAACTTTTCGATTTACAAACTTTTCCATTGAGCCAAATATGCCTCTGTGTGCACACCACGTCTCTGTGTACAAATGCTTCATTCAGTCATTCATGTTGTATCCCGCCCGCAGGTAAAAAGCAGGGTGCAGCATTTTTGGGGAGGCGGAGCCCTCCACGCCACTTGCAACACAGTACACTACTCGTCACTTCTCATCGCTTCAGCGTGTGAGCCTTGTGGGATTTTTCGCCTTTTGACAAATGTTCATTTTGTTAACTTAATATGAGTCCCAAAAAGACAACAGACCAGTGTGAAATGAAGGAG
The DNA here is from genome assembly GCF_033978785.1 of Entelurus aequoreus. Classification (NCBI taxonomy): domain Eukaryota; kingdom Metazoa; phylum Chordata; class Actinopteri; order Syngnathiformes; family Syngnathidae; genus Entelurus; species Entelurus aequoreus. The sequence continues at coordinate 30,996,770 of NC_084738.1, forward strand.
GGAATCGCTGCGGCGTTAAAAAAAGAAGAAAAACACTCTTTGCAGAGAGTACACTAATGGTGCTCACAAGTATGGAAGAATCGACAAAGCAGGCTTCTTACCACAGCAGGTTTTAGTTGTGATGAGACCAAACTTTCCAGGAAAAAGATGCTAAAGACTTATTTCACAGCGGAGAAGAGCTACTCTAGTTTAGTGGAGCCTCTTTTAAGACACACACATGGCCCGTTCTCCCCGCGCCCTGTTCTCCCGCTGTCTGTGCTTCTTTCAAGTCACCTCTTTCTTCGCCAATATTGTAAAAACATGGTTGTATTTTGTGATTTCTGATCGTTTTTGAGGGCACTAAAGTGTTGGCAGAGCAGCGCATACAGGGTACAGCAGCTTGTTGTTGTTTTTTTGGCTTGTTAATGAAGAGAAAATTTATCCATCACCCCCTCGTTCCGACCTTGACAGAAAGTTGGGATATTAAAAGTATAAAATCCTATAGATCGTACAAACACGTACAAACACTTGCATGTCAACTGTTGATGTACATGGCATCACGCAAGACATTATTCTACCTCAGTTAAAACAAAGGATGTGTTCTGTCATCATTTTGCCTTTTTGTGGCTTTTTCAAAAAATAAAACTATTCACCGGATGTGTGCAGCTTTTCAAAGGAGTGATACGCAACCATAAAATGTGCTGTGGTAGTTAACTTTTGAAATAACTCAGGAGCGTTTGCGGCATAATTCATCCATCAGTCCATCCATCCTCTTCCACTTATCCAAGGTCCAATCGCAGGGGTAGCAGCCTAAGCAGAGAAGTACAGACTTCCCCATCCCGAACAACTTTATTATGCTTCTCCCGGGAAAAAACAAACCTTTCCCAGGCCAGCTGAGAGACATAGTCCATCCATTGTGTCTAGGGATGTCCGATAATAGCTTTTTGCCGATATCCGATATTCCGATATTGTCCAACTCTTTAATTACCAATACCGATATCAGCCGATACCGGATATCAACCGATACCGATATATACTGCCGTGGAATTAACACATTATTATGCCTAATTTGGACAACCAGGTATGGTGAAGATAAGGTCCTTTTTTTAAAAATTAATAAAATAAAATAAGATGAATAAATTAAAAACATTTTCTTGAATAAAAAAGAAAGTAAAACAATATAAAAACAGTTACATAGAAACTAGTAATTAATGAAAATGAGTAAAATTAACTGTTAAAGGTTAGTACTATTAGTGCACCAGCAGCACACACAATCATGTGTGCTTACGGACTGTATCCCTTGCAGACTGTATTGATATATATTGATATATAATGTAGAAACCAGAATATTAATAACAGAAATAAACCCTTTTGTGTGAATGAGTGTGAATGAGTGTAAATGGGGGAGGGAGTTTTTTTGGGGTTGGTGCACGAATTGTAAGTGTATCTTGTGTTTTTTATGTTGATTTAATAAAAAATAAAAAATAAATACATTTTAAAAAAACGATACCGATAATTTAAAAAACTATACAGATAATTTCCGATATTACATTTTAAAGCATTTATCGGCCGATAATATCGGCAGGCCGATATTATCGGACATCTCTAATTGTGTCCTGGGCCTTCCCCGAGAACTCCTGTCGGTTGAACGTGCCCTGAACAACTCCCCATCTGGCTCCTCTTGATATGGAAGAGCAGCGGCTATACTCGGTGATCTTCCCAAATGACAGAGCTTCTCACCCTATTACTGAGAGAGAACCCCGCCACCCTACTTAGGAAAATTATTTTGGCTGCTTTTATCCGTGATTTTGTCCTTTCGGTCCCTACCCAAAGCACATGACCATAGGTGAGGGTAGGAACGTAGATTGACCGGTATATTGAGAGCTTTGCCTTCTGGCTCAGCTCTCTCTTCACCATGACGGACCGTTGCAGCGTCGACATCCCTGCAGACGATGCACCGATCGGCCTGTCGATGATACAATCCATTCTTCCCTCACTCGTAAACAAGATCCTAGAATGTGCTAGAATGTCTCCATTTGGCGCAGGATCTCATCCCTAGGATTCCTTGAGGTACACTGTCAAATACTGTCTCCAAGTCCAGTAGGCTGGTTGGGCAAACCCCCATGCACCATCAAGGATCCTGCCAAAAGTATAGAGCTGGGCCACAGTTCCAAGACTACGATGGAAATTACACTGTCCAGTCGCTTCACACTCGGCTGAAAACCGATTCAGTAAAAGCTGATGATCACGGCCCAATGAAGCCAGCAGGACCGCATAATCTGCAAAAAGCAGAGACCTAATTATGCAGCCACCAAACTGGATCTCCTCAACCAGATCTCCTCTCTGGCTGTGCCTACAAATTCTGTACATAAAAGTTATAAACAGAATCAATGAATAAGGGCATCCCTGGTAAAGTCCATCCCTCACTGGAAATATATCCAGTGAGGGAATATATGGGATTTAATACATCACACTTATGTAGCACTCCCCACAGGATTTCCAGAGGGACATGGTCAAATACCTTCTCAGAGTCCAAAACACACTAGATGGGCAAACTATCAATGTACCCGCAATGATCCTACCAAGAGCTGATACACAGTTCCGAAAACCACACTGCTCCTCCTGAATCCGAAATTCGACTCTCTGGTGGAACCTTCTCTCCAGGAACCCTGGATGGACCTTAACAGGGGTGTGATCTCATGCGAGTTGAAACATATCCTCTAGTCCTGCTTCCTAAAAAGAGGTTAATCTACAGGCACCGCCCTTAATTTCCACGTGATTCTGCAGAGTCTCACCATTTTGAATGCATAAGTGCCTTCACACTGAGACATACGGCAAAAGGCAGTCCACAGTTAGTTCCCTAATAATCCATTTTAGGCAGCACTACACTGTCAACGTGTTTACCTTCAGGAACTTAATACGCAGTGTACATGGTGGACATATTTTTTTTTCCTGAGGGAACTCTCCTGAAGGAATCAATAAAGTACTATCTACTAAAGTGTAAGTATGGAAGTGAACAAACTGATATACAGCCATGGAGGAGGGTTTGGAAATAAATACAATCTGTCTCTTCCTACTCCTTTTCAGATATGTTGAAGTGAGAAAGTGCAAGTGTCTTTTAAAGCATCCTGGGACGGATTGAGGTACCACTGCACGTTTTACGCCAGAATACCAATGCTGACATTGTTATACAATTTTTGAAGTACATTTGAACTAATGGTCTAATTATAGGTGCATATTGGTTCTAAATATGAATCCATGTGCTGATGATATGCTGGCAATATCAGTGACACTATTAGCATTTTGTTAAACTTTGCACCCTGTGACACCCTGACAGTGGTCTCCAGTTTGCAATTAACACCCAACTTTCCAATTGAGAGTGTCCTCAGTCGCAATTGAGTGTGCATTAGTTAACTAACCAAGAGCACCATCTGGGCTTTTTCCTTACAGCCCGTAATAATGAAGACATGTCCATCTTATTTGCATTCGTTTTGCATTCATTTTGCAAAGAAAACGAGGTTGCGAGTCGGTCAAGCTATGGGCTGTGATCGAATCATTTCTGTGTGAGTTCACACCACCAAACAGCTCCATGTTTTCGCTTTTTCACTCTGGTTTTTTTCTTTCTTCTGACGGGCTTCGGAAACAGTCTTGAAAATATGAAGTTGAACTCTGCTAACTGTTAGTCTCACTGACCCTCGACCTAATTTAAACTGATTGCAGTATATCGGCCTTTATTCCCAAATGGATTGGAGAAACACACTTCTTAGAGAAACAAACCATCTGGGTTTTTTGTTTACATCCCAAATATCTCTTGTATATACAGTAGGAACTCTAGATAACCCCATAATACAAATAAACTGGAAGATCCCATCAGCCTGATTATATGTTTTAATACTGTATTTTTTGTGATTGATACATCTATACCTTTGAATTCACTGAAAAAAAACAGCTGTAGAATACCAGTCAGATTAAACAGTCTAACATTAGAAACAACAGAAAATATGACCCTGCCTTCTGCATGTGCTTTGAACTTCCTGCTCAAGTTTGTTTTGAGTGATTCATGGTCGAAGGTCTCGGTCACGTCAGTGCTTCTTTGTGCATTCAATCACCTTTTTACCTACATCGCATGCTGTCTCTGCATCTTGGGGTCACGCCGCCAGTAACATTTATAAGTTGATTGCTTTCCTTTCTATATTAAAAACTTTTTTTCTGTTTTGGAATCTGGAAGTCCTATATTTCAATGTTTTAAAAGTTATGAATTTTAGATCGCTGGTCGTGAGTTCAAACCCCAGCCGAGTCATACCAAAAACTATAAATAAAAATGGGACCCATTACCTACCTGTTTGGCACTCAGAATCAAGGGTTGGAATTTGGGGTTAAATCACCAAAATGATTCCCGAGCGTGGCCACCGCTGCTGCTCACTGCTCCCCTCACCTCCCAGGTGGTGGAACAAGGGGATGGGTCAAATACAGAGGGTAATTTCACCACACCTAGTGTGTGTGTGACTATCAGTGGTACTTTAACTTTAACTTAACTTTAAACAAATTCCAAGTTGTATACCAGTCAACACATTACTGAGGAAAACACAGGTATCTAGTACAAAACCCAAAATCAGTGAAGTTGGCACGTTGTGTAAATCGTAAATAAAAACAGAATGCATTTATTTGCTAATCCTTTTCAACCTGTATTCAATTAAATAGACTGCAAAGACAAGATACTTAACGTTCGACCTGGAAAACGTGGTTATTTTTTGCAAATATTACCTCATTTGAAATGTTATGCCTGCAACATGTTTCAAAAAAGATGGCACATGTGGCAAAAAAGACTGAGAAAGTTGAGGAATGCTCATCAAACACTTATTTGGAAAATCCCACAGGTGAACAAGCTAATTGGGAACAGGTGGGTGCCATGATTGGGTATAATGAAATGTTCAGTCATTCACAAACAAGGATGGGGCGAGGGTCACCACTTTGTGAACAAATGCGTGAGTAAATTGTCGAACAGTTTAAGAACAACATTTCTCAACCAGCTATTAAAAGGAATTTAGGGATTTCACCATCTACGGTCTGTAACATCATCAAAAGGTTCAGAGAATCTGGAGAAATTACTGCACATACCTTCGATACCTCAGGCAGTACTGCATCAAAAAGCGACATCAGTGTATAAAGGATATCACCACATGGGCTCAGGAACACTTCAGAAAACCACTGTCAGTAACTACAGTTTGTCGCTTACATCTGTAAGTGCAAGTTAAAACTCTACTATGCAAACCGAAAGCCATTTATCAACAACACCCGAGCTCATCTAAGATGGACTGATGCAAAGTGGAAAAGTGTTCTGAGGTCTGACGAGTCCACATTTCAAATTGTTTTTGGAGACTGTGGTTGTCGTGTCCTTTGGACCAAAGGGGAAAAGAGCCATCCGGACTGTTATAGGCGCCAAGTTCAAAAGCCAGCATCTGTGATGGTATGGGGGTGTATTAGTGCCCAAGGCATGGGTAACTTACACATCTGTGAAGGTACCCTTAATGCTAAAATGTACGTACATGTTTTGGAGCAACATATGTTGCCATCCAAGCACCGTCTTTTTCATGGACGCCCCTGCTTATTTCAGCAAGACAATGCCAAGCCATATCCTGCACGTGTTACAACAGCGTGGCTTCGTAGTAAAAGAGTGCGGGTACTAGACTGGCCTGCCTGTAGTCCAGACCTGTCTCCCATTGAAAATGTGTTGAGCAATATGAAGCCTAAAATACGACAACGGAGACCCCGGACTGTTGAACAACTTGAGCTGTACATCAAGCAAGAATGGGAAACAATTCCACCTGAAAAGCTTCAAAAATTGGTCTCCTCAGTTCCCAAACTTTTACTGAGTGTTGTTAAAAGGAAAGGCCATGTGACACAGTGGCAAAAATGCCCCTGTGCCAACTTCAGTTGCTGCCATTAAATTCTAAGTTAATGATTATTTGCAAAATTAAGATTTTCAGTTCAAACATTAAATATCTTGTCTTTGCAGTCTGAATATAAGTTGAAAATGATTTGCAAATTATTGTATTCTGTTTCAGAATGAAGCTGAATTGATCATAACAAGTCTAAAACCTCAAATGGATGCAACATATTCTCCACTGAGCGGATGATATTTGACAGGGACGACAAAAACATTAACTTGGTGCAAATTTCACGGTCCCACGACTGGTTTTATATTTCCTGCCTTTGTGTTGGTTGCTTGCAAGAAGAGAACACAGGGCACCGAGTTATAATTTCATGTTCAGGCCATCTGTCAGCACATTGCAGAATGTGAGTGTTGAAAAGACAAAGCAGATTTGTGGAAATGTGTTGGAGGCATGGCGAGAAGACGGAGAGGAACTAGGAGGAGAATGCAATTGATGCACGACACAAGAAGAGAGATGAGGAAAGACTGAAAGTAAAAGGTATATAGACTTTGACCTTTATCGATGCATGCTTCTCTTTATGTCATAGACAACGCAACACATTCATACACGCCAACACACATCTTCTTGCCGTCTTACCTTCTCTCAGGGGTCCCATCAATAAGCTTTATTGAGAAACCTTTCAGCTACTTTGCATCTGGTCCTAATTACACAAAGAGGGTGCAGAATAGAAGCAATGAAAAGAACTGCTGGCTCCCAGTGCTCTAATTAGGGCCAACACATACCTGTCAACACATTTAAACCTTTGCAAACAGTTGACCCTCTGCAGTGGGCTATGGCAATATATCATATATCACGATTAATGATACATGATGGATGCAACCGTTTTTGTTGCTGTGCTTTAGAGAGAAGAAAATGTTCACATTAATCACATTACATTAAGCTTGCTTGTGTGTGCTATGCTATATTTTATTATAATGATTTACACTGTCTCATGTCTGCATTTGTTGTATGAATGGACAAAACCAAATTTGTTTGTGTTGTTTACCTGAATGAAGAGACAAATGTTTTTCTGTAACACATATATTTACTTTCGTTTGTGTGTATTTTAATGTAATTGATAGGGCTGATGTTTATAGTGTGTGTGCATATGAAAGGACAAACAAATGCTTGCATCGGGTGCTTGTGAACAGACAAACATGTTTGTGCTTTGTGTTTTTGTGAACAGAGACAAACTTTTTTTCACAGTAAATGATGTGTCTATGTGAATGAACCGACCAATGTTTACAATTTGTGTATGTGAATGGAAAGACATATGTTTCATTTCACATGTATGCGAATACATAGACAAGTCTGCGCATTATGTGTATGGGATGGAAAGACAGATGTTTACACTTGACGTGTAGGCGAATATATGTCTGAGTCGTACGTGTATGTGAATGGACAGACACATTTTCAAATTACGTGTATATGTGAATTACCGATTTCTTTACTTTATGTATGTATGAATGTACAGATACGTCTACTTTATGTACTGTATGTGAATGGACAGACACGATGCTCACACTATTTGGGCAAGAATGAACTGACATATTTACTTTGTGTGTATTTAAATGGACAGGTGTTTATATTATGTACATTTTTGAATGGACAGAAAGATAATACCATTAAGTGAATAGACATACAGATGCCTATGTTGTCATGACGAGGTTTTCGCAAATTACTGCGAGGATTGTTCTCCCAGGACGCATACGGACTACTCTGGACAAGGCGTGCAGGTAAAAACATGATTTAATCTTGACTCAAAAAGTGAAAACAAAACGGCGCACAAGGCGAAAGCACAACTTAGCGCAGGATACAAAGACTGACACTTAGGCAGAACTATGGACATGAAACAAAAAACTTGCTAACTGTGGCATGAATAAACAAAACTTACTTGGCATAGCATGAAGCGAACAATCGCATGAAAACAAGCATAAACCTGTGGCATGAAACGAGCATGAAACAATCAATACAGAGCAATGTCGCCAGGCTGACTAACTGGCAACGAGAGGCTTAAATAGTCTCTTTGATTAGAGACAAGTGCGTGTGTCACATGAGGCAGGTGAAACCAATGAGTCGCCATGGTGACCAAACAAGGGAGTGCAAAAACAGGAACTATATTGAGTCTTAAACAAACAGAAAATAACAAAAAATATGATCTACACCACAGATCATGACATATGTGACTTTACTTTTTGTGCATGTGTGTGAATGGATAAATGCAACTTTTAACTTTACGTAAATAGACACATGAACAGACACATGTGTTTGACTGTAACTTTACTTTGTTTGTACTGTATGCGAATGGACATACAGATGCTTACTCTTTCTGAATAAGCAAACCCCTTTATTTTAGGTGTGTATTTGAATAGATAGACATTTGCCTTAAGCATGTTTGTGAATGGACAGACATACTTTATTATTATGTGTATGTGAATGGATGGACAGATGCATATGCTTGATGTAAATATGAATAAACAAACGTGTGAATTGACAGATGTAGATTGGACAGCGAGATGTTTATGTGACTATAATTGGACAGATGTTTACTCTTTTTGTTTGTGTGTGAATGATGAATGTGAATGGACAAATACATAGCTACATAATGTATAATATATATAATATGTTAATAAACAAATTACAACGGTGTGGCATCAGAGGGTTGGTCTTGAACTGGGTAAGAAGCTATTTAACCAACCGGAAGCAACACTTGAAGATAGGCAAAAAAATGTCTACGGAGCTAAAAATATCCTGTGGTGTACCACAGGGATCAATACTATGACCAAAATTGTTCTATCTTTATACAAACAAAATTTGTAAAGTTTCAATGGACTTAAAGTTAGTTCTATTTGCAGATGACTAGACTATGTTTTGTTCAAGAGAGAACACACAGAAGCTAATACAAATAATAACAGAAGAAATTAACAAATTAAAAAGATGGTTTGACGAAAATCTCAGTAAAACTAAAATAATGCTATTTGGTAACAGTAGAAGAGAAAGTCAAACACAAATACAAATACACGGAGTAGACGTTGAAAAGGTAAAAGAAAACACATTTGTGGGTGTAATAATGGATGATAAAATGAACTGGAAACCTCATGTAAAAAATATACAACATTAAGTAGCAAGAAACACGTCAATAATGAATAAAGCAAAATATGTTCTGAACCAAAAACCACTTCATATTCTTTACTGTTCACTAGTGTTACCATATCTGAGTTATTGTGTAGAAATATGGGGAAACAACTACAAATGTGCGCTTCATTCACTAACGGTGTTACAAAAAAGATCAATTAGAATAATACAAAATGTTGGATATAGAGAACAAACAAACCCTTTATTTATTGAAACAATAATATTGAAATTCAACAACTTGGTGATTTTTGCAAACAGCTAAAATAATATACAAAGCAAACTATAACCTGTTACCTAAAAATGTAAAACAATTATTCTAAAAGAGGAGAAATATAACATATAATATACCATTTAATTTAAAACATTTGTATGCACGTACAACACTTAAGACCTTCAGTACAGGGGCGGCGTGGCGAAGTTGGTAGAGTGGCCGTGCCAGCAATCGGAGGGTTGCTGGTTACTGGGGCTCAATCCCCACCTTCTACAATCCTAGTCACGTCCGTTGTGTCCTTGGGCAAGGCACTTCACCCTTGCTCCTGATGGCTGCTGGTTAGCGCCTTGCATGGCAGCTCCCGCCATCAGTGTGTGAATGTGTGTGTGAATGGGTGAATGTGGAAATACTGTCAAAGCGCTTTGAGTACCTTGAAGGTAGAAAAGCGCTATACAAGTATAACCCATTTATCATTTTATCATTTACATCAGTATGTGGAATTAAATTATGGAATGGATTAAGCAAATCAATCTAACAATGTACTAACATGATCCAATTCAAGAAACTCTTCAAACTTAAAGTGTTTACAAAGTTAAAAAAAAGTAAAAGTTATGATAAATATCTTGAACCTTTTTCTTTTTAAAATTAGGTAATTTAATCCCATAGGTGAACCATAAACTACTTAACTATTTTTAATGAGAACTTTAATTATTGTGTATATGTTTATATGTCTAATATTCATTATGTATTTAATATTTGTTAACTCACTTCTTATTTATGTATTCACTGTTATGTTACAAACAGAGACCAAAGAAATGGGATACAACAGCTATGATATGAAAAGGGGTAGGATTAAATAAGATCTACTTCTTTGTACTCCTTTCAGACCTATAATGAAATAACTGAAAATATGTGATGCATTACATTGTAATTGTATTGGATGCATGTTCGAAATAAACTGAAACTAACTAACTAACTAACTAACGTATATGTAATGGACTGACACTTTGTGCGTGTGTGTGTGCGTGCTTGTGTTTGTATTTGTGTTTGTGTGTGAATATACGGATGCGTCTTTATGTGAATGGACAGATACGTTTCAACTTAGCTTAGGCAATCTGCAGCCATGTTTACGTAATGCGTGTATCTGAATAGACGGACATATGTTTACACCATATGTAAGTATGAACAAACATGTTTACTCAGAATACAGTTTTAAACCACAATGTAGCAATAGGATTGTTACAGAAAAGTAATACAGACTTAAACCCTGACAAGATAAGAACTCATGTTAAGAAAGTGTATGCCATAATAACGCCGAATCGACATAAAGTTAGAAGTAAAAGTTCATATCGTGACAAAGCTTCTTCTTTTACAGGCAGTAAATTTCCTCTTGTCGTTGGCTTCTTACAGTCTTTAAGACTTTCAGGAAATGTAAATGAAAGGTTTATTAGTGTTTTAAAAAAAAAGAGGGTTTACACAAGCAGGTTTCTGCACGCAGAATTTCCGGTTCACCAATTTAAGTGTCTTGAGAGAAAGTAGAAGAGCAGACGGCAATGAAGATGCTCAGCTTATGTGTTCTTCTTTTAAAGGTGACTATGCAGGTCTAAATTGGTTTTTCATTTATTTTTTTGAGGCAGTCTGCCTTGCCTGATAATTGATTGCAGAAGCTCTCAAACGTTTATTAGTGTACGTTTTGCAGGCACAACTCCCTCGCTATCGAACAAAATAATCCTAAACTAAGTGACACATGTTACAGTAAGTGTGTATACAGGAATTAATGCACACATCATGTAATACCTTACCCCATACACTTCCTTCTTCAATTTGGGGAGTAGAAATATTAAATGCCATGATATGACAATAGTCAGGCTTTTGCAAGCTTTAGACCTTGGAATTTCAATTTAAGAAAGAGGAATTCAATTAATTGCAATTAAGAGAGATTATTTTATTTTATTTACAGGAATAATGTGTCGCTTTTAACAAGGGTTTTGGCCTACAGTAGATATGGTTCTATTTTTGCCTCATTCCTGTGAGAATCCTGCGTGTGACTGAAGCATTAAGGAGTGCGACTAGCTGCAGTGTGCTCAAACAACCACTAGATAGCATCTATGAGCAGATAATACTGCATCATCCTCTTTCTCTTTCGGACTTATCAAGTCTTTTTTGGTTGGTAGTGAATTCTTCACACATTCTTCTCTCACGCTTTAAGTGATTGACAAGGCAAACACTAGCCCAGACACACTATAAATACTTCACACTAAACACAAATTCCATTTTGAATACCTTGATGAAGTAAACATTCTGGTAATTGAAGTATTTTTACACCATTTTCCATAATTTGAAGGCAACAATATTCATGACTTTTAATGTTATACCTAGAACATTGGTGAAAATACTGATATGCTAACACTTAACATATTAGCACACAGCATGGGCTGGTAAATACCCTGAATGACTTAATTTGGGGATGAAACAGGGGGGACATATCCCCTACACTTTTTCAAAAATAATTTTTTTGTCCCTTGCACTTTTTAAAATGCAAAACTAATGTCAAGTTATCGAATGAAGAAAAGTCAAACATTAAATGGTTACTTTAGACCGCCCAGAAAGTTCATTGATTGGCTTCCTGGAGCCGCCTTCTTTCCAACGTGAGAATGATTGACAGCACGCAGCGGCTGACCAATCAACGGTCAGATGCGAGATAAGAGCGATAAGTAGGGATGTACAGTATATTGTCAGGATTTTATATATACCAATATCGATATCGATATTCATTAATACTCTTATCCGTACTGTATGTAATTAGTGTGAATAAAGATGTGGATAAAATGTTTTTTTTTAACCTTCGTCTTGTGTTAGGGTCGGCACCGACCCGTTTTAGTTTTTGAATGCATAAAAGAACCACATACATTTATTTTTTTGCATCACGGCTTTTTGACTTTGTCAGGAACCTCTATTTCAACAATTTTTTTTTTTTTTCTCCCCACTAAATTATAAAATGCTCTGGTTAAAATTATGACCTTGGTGTTGTTAGGGTCGGTTTCGACCCAGTTATAAAAATAAGATAATAAAGCGATAATTAGAGCCAAAACTGAACACACTGACAGCCAGCTCCTCTACCAATCATGTGAGCTTTAGGGAATTCTCATTTTACCTTGTCATCCAGTACTAAAACAAACAAAGACAGGCATGTCCAGACATGTGAGGTCAATTCAGTATAGAGTTGGTGACATGCAGAGTGCACATCTCCAATTTGCAACATGCAAAAATGAAAAAAAGATTTAAAGTGAGAGAAGTTCTGGATAATATTTTGGGTGAAAATGAGGGAGAGGACACAGAGCAGCATAGTGATACGGATGAACAGGTTTCTGAGGAGGAAGACAATGTGGAGTATCATCCAGAAGACACAGACACATCTGATGAGTCTGATGAGGAAGTCATACCAAAGACTATAAAAATGGGAGCCATTACTTCCCTGCTTGGCACTCAGCATCAAGGGTTGGCATTGGGGGTTAAATCACCAAAAATGATTCCCGGGCGCGGCACCGCGGCTGCCCACTGCTCTCCTCACCTCCCAGGGGGTGAACAAGGGGATGGGTCAAATGCAGAGGACACATTTCACCACACCTAGTGTGTGTGACAATCATTGCTACTTTAGATTGGTAGGTTGTGAGTTCAAACCCCGGCTGAGTCATACCAAAGACTATAAAAATGGGACCCATTACCTCCCTGCTTGACACTCAGCATCAAGGGTTGGAATTGGGGGTTAAATCACCAAAAATGATTCCCGGGCGCGGCCACCGCTGCTGCTCACTGCTCCCCTCACCTCCCAAGGGGTGATCAACGGTGATGGGTCAAATGCAGAGAGTAATTTTGCCACACCTCGTGTGTGTGTGACAATCATTGGTACTTTAACTTTAACTTTAACTTAACTTAACTTGATTTGCTTGATTGGTTGTTGTTTGTTTAACCTTGCAAATCTATATTTTGTGTTATGACTTGTTCTGCTTTTCATTTTGTGTTTGTATTAAAGTTCTGTTGCTGAAAAAAATAGTTTTTAGCCTTTTTCCTGAGGTAAATATATATGGGTCTAAATTGACCCGTAACACCGTAGATGTTACTATAGTTAAAATTATTAAAATGAAAAAATAAATTAAACACATTTATTCAAGAGATGTGTTCTAATACCCTCAGTAATAGTCAGGTAACACGACAACCTTTTATTTATTTATACGATTCTCTTGAGGTTCATTTTACCATTTTTTTAATTGAAATCGAGGGGTATACTGACAAAAAAAAGCCCAATGGCCCACACCAAAAATATTAAAACCAATATTTTCATGGATAAGGAAGCCTAACAAGGTAACCAAGAGATGAGAAACAAATTGGATGATAGATAATTGTTTTTAGTGTATTTTACAGCTGATTTAAGACATGGGTCAAAACCGACCCGTTAACATAAGAGATGGTAACAGAAAGCTAACACAAGAGGAAGGTTAAATGAGCATTTTATTAGCACAACTGGTTGTATAACAGCGACATCATGTAACATTTCCCAGCAGGGTCTTCTATCAATACCTGCTTTTTAAGTCGTCAACAAGTCAGCTATGTGGGCATGTGCAAAGTGTAATGCAGTTGTTATGTCATCTTCTTGTAAAAATCACAGAAATCCATCACTGTGTTTCTATTCATTACAATTACACTCTGCTGGAAACAATATTTATTTATGTATGGCATTCATGTGCAGAGCACTGCCCTTTTACATGATATATCATATCAAAATCAGTGGTGTGCCGTCAGGGCCAGCAAGGCCTTCTCTGCTGGCTTAACATAACCAGAAATCATGATCATAATTAAAGATGAAAGTAATTTTTAATTGACTTCCCCTAAATATCTAAAAGTATTCATATTCTCTTCATGGCATATTATGCTCCTTCCAGCGCCGTTGTTTTTAGAGTTTTTATCCAATCAGAATTCAGATATCTTATGTTGCTATGCTGTACCAAATCTGCCCAGAGCTTTCAAAGCCAACAATGCGGGCGTCTGTGCGCTGTAAGTGAACGGACACGAATATTTGACAGTTGCGATCATGAGTTTTTGTTAGTAAGGCCTTCTAGCTGGCCCAAGACATATACTGTATATATATTGCGATGTTATGAGCTAGGTAAGAACTCCATTACCCAGCATGCCACAGTAGTGAAGAGCATGCGCAGTAGCCTCGTTTAAGTTGTTGAATGTAGACATGCCGGCAGTGGGATGTTTTTGATGAGCACGCTGTGGAGTAAACTTTAAGAAGTCAGCCAACACGCCTCGTCTGCATCTTTTATGATTAGACAAAACAACACATATATTTGCAAGGCCATTTTCAAGAAGGATATTTAAAGAGAAACTACGTCTAGCTTCCAACCCCGGAAGCTAGCTCAGCTGTCGATGAAATTTGAGTTCGGATATTTTATTTATTTATTTTTTTCACGTTTAATATGTTTTTTGCAATTTAAATTTTGACAGTACCACATAAGATATGTTTTAATTGCTGATACGGGTTTATTGATTTTTAAATGCGTTAGAAAATAACCCGTTTTGTACAATGCCCAGTATTGCGTAAATGTGTTTCTGTATAGTATTTCTCCATCAATGGTCATGTGGTGACATCAATGATGGCATTTTGAGAGGTAATCATTGAAGTCGGACATAAGTGAAGGCCTAGGTGGGAAACGCACGGCCCGTCACTGTATCAAATATATCATATAAATCAATTAGCATGTTAAGCAGGTGTCATTTAAGCAAGGTGTGTTTTGTTGTCACGCAAAACTTGGTGCTCGACTTTGAGGGACTTTTCAGATGGAAATATTGTTGATTTACAAACTTTTATGTGGTGTTGTTTCCCTATTTATGTCTATTCCAAGCTTATTATCAGACCCTATCCTGTGTCCTTTTTTATGCATAGCAGCGACACATGAAGTAAATGTGACAGTGTGTTATTATTATAACAGTAAGCTAGATTAAAAAACAGCTGTATCATTTGTCCAGAATCTTAACGGTCCTCCTGTATCGACCCAATTAGGAACTGGTACTAAAAAATATCAGTACTCAGTATACATCTTGAGCGATAAGAAAAATTAGTGCCTCCACACGGCAATATGAGTCACGAACAAGTAAGACAAATAAAACATTTCAACAAGAGGAGTATAGAGCTCCATTTATAAGCTGTTTGTTGACTAAGACTTGTGCAGCGGTGATAAGCATGCAATAAGGTTTAAGTATCAGTCGGCTGTTCCGGCGGACACGGTTTGATTCCCAGCTGGGACAAACAAGGTAAACATTAAACTAAATGATTATCCAATCTTGAAAATAATACAAATAAAAAGGTATTTATTTATTTTATTATTGCATAATTTGTTTACCATTCATTTGACTCAAACATGCATTTAATACCTTCGAATCAAGCCCCTTTCACTTTTGTGGGAGTAGCTATTTCTGGAATATACCTAAATTATCAACTAGAATTTTGTGGAATTTCTAGAATTCTACTTCCTGTTTGCAACTTCAATTCAAATTCAGTTGAAATTCATGGAATGGAATTGGAATCGGGCAGGAATTCTGTTGCGTGCATGTGCGAGAAAACAGCCACATTGACTCGGCAGAAACAATGTTTATTTACAGGACATGAAAACACTTAATGACAGAAAAAAGCCACATGCCAAGTATCTCGAGGAATGATCATTAATTGTGAATATAAAGCCTCATATATTGATTAACATCTTAACCAAAGCTCTAGCTGTTTCAGGATGGCAAAGCAAAACATTCCGACTGTACATCAGTTTTATCTTTAAGATTGTCACATCATTTTGCTTTTATTTGCATACTTAATTTGACATACTGAGCAGCACTTGCTTTGATAACCTTTCCATTAGATTCACATCTGTGTGCAAAAAACTTTAGAGCGCCATTTCCCTTGAAATTCATCTATAAAAAACACAATATAATTGTAAAAACGTTGCAGGGATAGTGCTTGATTTTTTCCAATATAATATGCAATAAGAACATCATTTTTGGAAGCAAAATGATGCCACAAGAAGTTTGCTTTATGTATTTGTTTACAAGCATTGTTTACAAGCATTGTTTACATGCGTCAGAGCCAGAGAGTTCTCCGTGTGCCGCATTAATCTATACCAAAAAATGCTGCAGAACAGAAGAAGCAGTTACGTAGTATGCCCCTTGTGGTCAGAAATATTGGGAATATTTTTTTACAAGGTATATATATATATATATATATATATATATATATATATATATATATATATATATATATATATATATATATATATATATATATATATATATATATATATATATATATATATATATATATATATATATATATATATATATACATATACATATATATATATATATATAACAAGCCGAGAGCCATGCTTCCGACAGAACTCAAGAGGGGATTACACTGGACAAGTAAAGTGTGTTAGATTTCCTCAAAGTCAAACCAGAATGTGCCTATTTTTGGATCGACCTACCTGACAGCTTGTAATAACTCATTGCATGATCCAAACCAAATCTCTCTGGACACAACTAAATGCCAGCAGTTGAGAATGTCAACAAAAAAAACAAACAATACTTCCGTCTTGGAGGCAAATCCCGCACGTTCAGCAGATGCCAGGGTTTCTTTCTCAAACCACCACATAAACCTTCCCTAATTTTGCATAATTATAAGAATTATTGTTGTAATGCTTTTTTTCCCCTCTATGCTAGAAAGTGACATCCTGCACACCTGTCATGGTTAGGTCATACCGCTCAGTGTTGCATTGCATGCTGGGGGAAGACTTAGTGGCCGAGCAGAGGAGGGTGCGGAAATGCCTCCTGAAGGTGTCCGAGAGGCAAGTGTAGAGGATGGGGTTGGCGCAGCTCCACGAGTACGACAGCAAGACCACACAATCGAAAGCTCTGGCAAAGGTAAGGTCCGTTTCATACATGGAGCAGAAGTTGAAGGTGTAAAACGGCAGCCAGCACATACCGAACACAATCACCACCGCCACTACCATTTTGGTAACCTGTCGCTCCGGACGGTGGTTTTCGTGGTTGGGTGTGGTAGCCTGAAGACGCTGCGACCGCAAGGTGAGCAGCAAAGCCGTGTAGGAGGCAGTCATGACGGTGAAGGGCAAAGCGAATCCTAAAACGAAGGTGTAGGAAAGGATGCCGAGCCACCAAACGTCCGAAATGATGTCCGGTATGCACAGGCCTCGATCTGCCGAGAAGTGAAGCGCCATTGGAAGGATCGTGACCAGGGAGAACAGCCACAGCAAGGCCGAGATGATCTTGGCGCAACGCGGCGTCCTCCAACAGGCGAACCGAAGCGGGTCGGCCAGTGCCATGTAGCGGTCGATGCTCATCACGGTCAGACAGAAGACGCTAGTGAACTGGTTGATGCCGTCCAGCACCATGACCACTTTGCACGCCACGTTGCCAAACAACCACTTGGACAGGAAGTTCTGGCTCGCCATGAAGGGGAGCCCGACCATGAACAGCCCATCGGCTAGCGCCAGGTTAAAAATGTACACCGTGGTGGCCGATGACATTTTATCCAGTTTCAAAATGGTAATGATGACCAGAGAGTTCCCGGCGAGTCCGACAATGCAAACCAGCGGGTACAGAACTGCCATGAGGACACCGAAACCATCAATTCGGGCCTCTGTGTCAAAATGGTCGTCCACATCAGTCCAATTGTTTATATCAGCGTCCATTCTGCATCAAATTCACGCTTCTTCTCACCTTTCAAAACCGAAAGATCCTACTCAAGCTTCGGCGACTCGTCGACTGCCTTCCCTCATGCGGTCAATCCTTTTATTTGTTCAAAAACAAAAAAGGAGTCAAAGCTTATTCCTTTGTGGTGATAAAGGCACGATCCCCAGCGAGACCCATAGGCCTTTGCATTAACACCCTTCAAACGAACAGGACGGACGGACGCTCTTTCTCCCTTGGAGCCCGTTTTATATCTCTTCCCCCCACCGTGTGTGACGAGAGCTGCAGTGTGTGCCTGGAACTCGTCCACCCCCTTGTTCATCAGTCTCCAGAGACTGTGATAAAGTCCAGCTTGGCTAAAGCCCCTCCTGAGTCCTCCCCCCTCCAGGTTCTCTGTTGTAATGCTGTTTCCAAGGTAAACCTCATGTGCTCACATGCTCCTTTGTTTTCATAACTTTTTTCCACACTTTCTTGTCTTCTGCTTCTGTTTACTTCACCCCCACCCCACCCCTCTATCTATTATGTCTTCACGCGCTCCACCCATCTAATAGTTGAGAGCGGGGGTCACACACACACTGATACCATCGCCAGCTACCTCGAGTAAATCTACTCACAGGAAAGAAGTGTCTGCAGACTGTTTTCTCAGGACTTTTGTTTTGCGACATTTTCTCGCGTCTTTCCTCTTTTTTTGTTTTGCATGAGGATATTATAAAACGAGGAGATGGGAGAAAAAGGATGAAGCATGCAGAGGATGTAAGCGTTGAGGAAGGGGGACTGGGGGGTGAATATTAAAAGAGCGTGGCGGAGTGATGACCTTCATCCTGTTGCCACTCTGACACGCATTGCTGGAATACCCTCAGAAATCCTCCTGCTTTACATCCACAAAAAAACAGAGCAGGGCAATTATTCCCATGGCTTTAAGTGTTTATCTGGAATATGGTGCGAGTCCAAAGACAATTAACACTTCTATTTGCCGTCTAGGGGCTCATTTATTAGAAGATTTATGGAGACATATTTCCAATCTGTACCTCTTTCTAGTTTACAGCGGTTATGAGGTGGTGGCTCAACTCCTTAACACTTCATTCAACCTCTACGTTCCATATTAATCATTCTGCCAACACTGTTATTGGAGTGATACCGGGGGCCAAATTTGTATATTTTGGCGGCTTCATATTTTAAGGGCAGTATTTCACTTTGGTGTCAGTCCGGCATTCATCTCCTCATGCTTTGAAAGGTGCAGTAAAAGCACACGTGTGTGAACATGAGATTAAAGGCTGAGTTTTTAATGAAAAAATATAAAGACTGAATCATCTTCTATGCTCTTCCTTTGAAATGTTGCCATGACCGTTCTCTAAATAAATATTTTGGTAAGTTAGGATTCTTTTTAAAGATGTTTATTAAGATTATTTTACCTTGTACTTTGTAAACACTTTGTAAAGTTTGAACAGTTTCTTCAACTGGATCGAAGTAGTACTTCCAACTTCTTTGCTTGATCTATTCCAATATTTAATTCCACATACTGATCTACTAAATGTTTTAAGTGTTGTACGTGCATAAAAAATGTTCTCCTGCTGTCTTATTTCTCCTCATTTGTTGAGAAGAACTGTTGCAAATTCTTGGGTAGCAGGTTGTAATGCATTATTTTGGCTGTCTGCAAATGCACCAAATCACTGAGAGTCAAATGTTTTAATTCAATAAACACAGAGTTTGAATGCTCTCGATAACCAACATTATGAATTTGTTTTATTATTATTATTATTATTAACACGGTTAGTGATTAAGTGTAATTTTGTAGTTATTTCCACATATTTCTACACAATAACTTGAATGGAAGAATATATAGTGATTTTTGTTCCAGTGATTTTGCTTTATTCATTACTGAAGTATTTCTTGAAACCTTATGTTGTATGTAGTTAATATATTAGATTTCCAGTTCTTCCTTTATCATTATTACACCTAGAAATGTGATTTCTTCTACCCTGTCAATGTTTACTTTGTCTTTGTATTTGACAGTCTTGGCTACTGTTACTCAATAGCAATATTTTGTTTTTAACTTCTATTGAATAATTGTCTGTTTTTGTCAAACCATATCCTTTTATATACATATATATATATATATATATATATATATATATATATATATATATATATATATATATATATATGTATATATATATATATATATGTGTATATATATATATATATATATATATGTGTATATATATATATATATATATATATATATATATATATATATATGTGTATGTATATATATATATATATATATATATATATATATATGTATATATATACGTGTATATATATGTGTATATATATATATATATATATATATATATATATATATATATATATATATATATATATATATATATATATATATATATATATATATGTGTATATATATATATATATATATATATATACATATATATATAAATATATATATATGTATATATATATATATATATATATATATATACACGTACATACATACATACATACATACATATATATATATATATATATATATATATATATATATATATATATATATATATATATATATATATATATATATATATATATACACACGTACATACATACATACATACATACATACATATATATATATATATATATATATATACATATATATATATATATATATATATATATATATATATATATATATATATATATATATATATATATATATATATATATGTACACACAAATTAAGGATGTAACGGTATTATATTTTTTTTATCACGCTTATTGTGACCAAATGTATCACGGTTATTGCGGTATTTTTAAATGCGATCAACATTTTCTAAGAGTACTTAAATCTTTTAACCAAGTTGTATTGAAAAAAACACCAACAACACATTCAAAAGGATTTCCTTTAAAAAAGAAACACTACTGTATACAAGAACACTTTACTTGTGCCTCAAATAAAAAATTAAATGTGCACATGAAAACAACACAAGCATTATAAACAAAGTAATATGGTAGAAACAAAATAATAACATAATGATGTAAAAAATAGATGTGGAAATTGTGCAAGATAGCACATTATGGACATAAGAGATAAACAAATAAAAACAAATGAGAATTTTGCAAGATGGCACATGATGGCCATAAGATGTAACTGCACTTTTTCTCCATGTAAATAAAAACAGTGTGTTCATCATATATAAGATCTAGTCTTACACATAGGGTTGCTAGTACAAGAGGTTAGTTCCAAAATATAAAGAAATTGTGCATTTTGTGATAAAAGCATGAAATTTGGTACACTTATAGCCAAAGGCATTCTCAAAAGATTTGGATGTGGAGCCATCATGAATTTTCAACATGGCGCCCATGGCAGCCATTTTTCAAAATGTCCGCCAGGAGCAACTGTTTTCTTATGAATGATGGATTTAATATGATATTTCAGACTTATTTACCATTCATACTACTTGGTAAATGTCTTTTGGATAGTGGAACATTTTCATTGAAAATTCAAAATGGCCGCCAACTGGTTAGATATGGATGATTCCTATGTTTAATTATACATTTATCTTGATGCAGAATTTGAATTGGGAACTTTGGAATTTCTAAGAATCTTCTTTCTATCTCAAAATACTCATGTTAAGCAAGGGAAACCTAGGCTTTATCACAGGGAAGACTAGTCACACTCGCCTTCACAGACACAAAGGGCTGTGCACTGTAAGTGGGATTTTTTGCACGTACACTGCCCAACACAACCCTTCTTGCATTTGCATGAGACAAGTTCATAACTTGACTGGCCTGCATCTGGTAGGCATGTCCAGAAGGGTTCATAGTCCCCCTCAGGTGACTTTGACCAGCCCCATTCACACGGTGAAGGTAGTTCTGGTGTTGACACCAGGACTGTACCCCACAAGTGCCCTCCTTGGTATACAGCTCTCTTAACATGCTCTTCTAGGGAAGCCTTGGTAGGGGGGATTGTTTGCACGTTGTGCCTCTTTGCAAATAACTTCCTCCTTGTCGTATTAATTACTATACATGTGCTGGTTCGGTCATAGACTAAGATAACAAACCTCTCAATTGTGGCCATTACCTCCAGTGGTATGTCATCTGGGGCTGAAGACACTTTCAACAGGGCATGTGTAAGTTCTGGAAGCACAGACCATACAGCCCATGCAGTCTTTTTCCCATGGCCAACAAAGCTTGACACAGTGTCACAACCCGTCAATGCATGGAACACTGGTAGTGCACATGCTTTCTCGGGCCCGAGCCCTGCTGCAATTTCATGGGCTGCCAAATATCGAAAATTCTTACCAGTACCGAAAGCCAACCAAAGCTCATCCTCTGGTTGTAGAGTCTGAGCCACTGCCACAGCCAGCACCACAACATCAGTATCAACTGTTTGAATCATAATTTTGTGGTGGCCGTTTCTTGCTGCATGGGCTACGTGCAATAACATGCGACTATCCGCTTCCTCATGCGTGCAAGGAGCAATCGATGTCCTATCTGGTAGAGGTGGCTTGCTAAGGACTTCCATGTCACTTGTGATGACAAGCTGTTTATCCTCCTGCACAAACCATCTGAGCAGAGCCTCCGAGAGAAAGGCAAACAACTCAGTCTTATTGCTGTCAACTCTAAGAAAGTTTTGCCAGTTCCTGGGAATGGCTGCATCACCTAGCACACGTCTCAGCCTGCATGTGTGATGGTATTGTGCTTTGTTTGCAATCATGGCAGCTTCAATACCATGGCCCTCATCCAGTCTTCCAATTGATGACAACGTTGAAGGGAGCTGACCAAGTTCATTAAACTGGATTAACTGCTCCGCAAGTGAAGTGTACCCACTCCCCTTGTCTGCTCGCGTGGACTGCAAAGGACATCTCAATGCCAGTGCCAGTGTGCCCTGGTTGTGCTTCAACATCCACTCTATTACTTTTTTTTTTTTTTTTTCATTGGGTAACATTTCAATTACAATAAAATAGATGATAGTGTACTTGAAATTATAGATTTAATTTCAGAAATATGGCTGCCATCTTGTTGTAGGTGACCAGTGGTCACCAAGTGTGACTATTGTGGTCACCATTTCTGAGTTAGAAGGAAGCTTCTGGCAAATTGTAAAGTTCCAAATTTGAATTCTGCACAAAGAAAAGGAAATAAAAAATAATACTGGTTTGACACCGAGATCACCCATATCAGACAGTCATAAAAGTGATGGCTGCAATCTTGAAGATGTCAGCCATCTTGAATATTTAATGACTCATTTAGATTATCCAAAAGACATTTACCAAGTACTATGTATGGTAAATAAGTCTGAAACATCATATTATATCCATCATTCATAAGCGAACAGTTGTTACTGACAGCCATTTTGAAAGATGGCTGCCATGGGCGCCCTTTTGAAAATTCATGGTGGCTCCATATCCAAATCTTTTGAGAATGCCTTTGGCTATAAGTGTACCAAATTTCATGCTTTTATCACAAAATGCACGATCGTTCTGGTTACCAGCTGCACTATGCACGATTATGGCCAAATTGATAATTACGATGATATTTTTATCAATAGTGAAATCACGATTATTAATCAGGATTATTCATTATGTTCGATAAAACAGTGTTGGGTTGGGGGTTGAACGTAATGTCTAATAAGGCTATAAACGTTATCCATATATTTAAAGGCAAATATTTGTCTTTATGTTCATTAATAGTATCAACATGTCACCCTTTTCACATTACATGATGCCTTTATCTCAAAGTTTA
This sequence comes from Entelurus aequoreus, assembly GCF_033978785.1. Classification (NCBI taxonomy): domain Eukaryota; kingdom Metazoa; phylum Chordata; class Actinopteri; order Syngnathiformes; family Syngnathidae; genus Entelurus; species Entelurus aequoreus. The sequence continues at coordinate 31,020,548 of NC_084738.1, forward strand.
TATTTTAACAGAGAAAAGGTTTTTTTTAAGTTATGCACATTTACATGTATTGGGAGATATCCATTAAGAATTTGAGCAGAAATATGTTAAATAGAAAGTAACTATACATAATAAAACATTAACAAAGTGCTATATCACATGAATGGCTTTCAAAGTAACTTTGTGAAATGAAGAAGTCCACAACATGTAAAAAACATGGTGTATACTTTTTGATATCAATATAAAACTCAAAGCAGTTTGGCTAATGAAGATACAATCTAATAAACAAACGTTGTTCTTCCCCAACCACACAGTGTTTCAGTGCAACAGTTTAGCCAACAAAAACAAACACAAGTGATACCTCACAAATCTAATACACAATCTTCACAGCCTGCGTTCAATTCGTAGAGATGACAAAACATTTTAGCTCATATTTATGTTATCAGAACACTGAAAAAGTTAGCAGTTAAATAAAGGATTTTAAAATCCATGGATAATATTGATATTTGTGTTTTTTCCTGTGTTTTTTCGCAGGGAAATCTGCGAAACAGGCTTGTAGGGATGATATAGCCTTTGTGTTTTTTCCTGACCTAACTTATATTCCAATCCGGTTTTGAGAACTGTATAACGGATAAACCACAGAAACCTTTAATATTTTTATTTTATTATTATTCATATGTTATTTTTATTAGCTTTTTGTGTTCTGTCTTGAATAAAATGCTGCTGTATCGTGTATACATAGTATTACCTTTAAGTCCGGAATGTGTTGTGGGACCTCAATCTGTTTTCAGACATTTATCAAAGCATGTAATGGAGGAATGCACATCATGACAGGAGTCTGGCCTCAATAGTCATGCATGAAGTATTGCAATGTGTTGGCCTGATGGATGAATAAAATGCATAGAATATAATTTTACCGAGTTTACAAAAATATTTAAAGGACAAGTATAGTGGAAAAACAGTAACCTTTATATGCTTAATTGTGTTTCATTGTATCCATTAAACTATATCTAATTGTATTTACAATCCACATAGTATGTGAAAATACCGTCTAAACATCACAAAGTGCCACAAAATCATTCAGCCATTTTAAATATTCTGCACCAAACGCCTTTAGTAATTTCCGTAGATTGACGTCACTGTAGTAACACTTCTGCACTCCGACCATGTTATCAGATCAGTCATAAAATTACATTAGAAAGAGATTTGCTGTTTATTATTTACAAACTCTATATAACACATTAACGCATGTTTTTCTTTTTTTATGCATTCTAAGTCGTAAATAAATATACATAAATAAATATGTCAATGGGGGCTCTCTATTTCGCCCACAAAACCCACCAACAATACTCTTTATACATATCGTGAGCTGAATATTAACCAAAAATTAGTGATGTTGTTATTATAAGCGCTAAGGCACACAAACAATTTTTTTAGCGGCGGATGGATAGTACACAGCTATGTAGCCCTTTGCTGCCTTTACTGTGAGCCGGCAGCGATGTCCTGCTGCTCCCGCATCAGCACGTCTCAGCTCGTCAAAGTTATTCTAGATTATGAATCATGCCAGTAATAGGAGGATTTAGCCTTGAATCTAGAAGTTGTTCATCTGTGACATTCAATTCATACTCAGATATGGAGACAAACACAGACAATCAAAGACAATGTCTGCAGGGAGACTTCCTTGTTAATCCTTTGTGTGCATCATGATTAATAGTTAATCCAAACAGGAAAATATGGACATTCTATCAGTCGCCATCGCTGTGAGAGCAGACATTGTACAGTAAGCTATCGTTTTATTATGTTCGTAATTTGTATTTCTTGTTTAGCACTTAGCAATACTGCTACATGATGCTATAGTGTTCCACTAAAGCTGTATTTGCTTAGCAGAGCTTCTAAAACTTGTAGATCACCCTCCTTATGTTCAGGATAAAAAAAATATAAGGTTCTGGATCAAAAGGGTTCCCAAAGGCTCTCACAAAGTCTGTATGATTTACATTGTTGTTGGTAGGGAAGGGATCTGCAGTCCCTACCACTACATCACGCGATGACGTGTCTGGCTAGCTTATCTCTCAAAATACCTCAGGAATCTCGGTGAGATTAATACTATCCTATTTACTCGCAAACTTTGTAAGTCTTTAGGTGTCATACATCAGATATATATGATAAAAGCTTCAATATAGAGGCAACTTGTTTTTCCACTTTACTGGTACTTTAAGTTTCCAATTCATCCAGTTCATGTGAATTTGTGTACATTCCCATAAATTCCCGAGCAAATCGTCCCATAATTTTCATAGCTGTGCAACCCAATGGAGGCATCAGCCTCAATCATTTTGTCCCGATCTTTGTTGGTGTGAACCCCGGGATGCAGAGAAAAATACTGTTTAGTCCTGCACAAGCAAATGCAAAAGCTTCTCATTACAATGAGAGAGGCTAACACAAGTTGACGGTGCAAAAAGGGTGGCAGCAGCACTGCCAAATAAATTTTTTTTTTAAAAACCTCCAAAGAACGAGACGAGATGCAACAGAATGCAATGGACGACTGGGAAGCCCCAAGCAATTACAAATGAACCCGAGTTTAAGAACCCTTTTAATTGGAAATGACAAACAGCTGTGTCTGACAGCTTCCTCATTCTGTAGTGAACTGCAGTATGCTTAAAACGAGTACAGTACGTAAATATTGCATGTTATTATGAATGTGCCTTTTACTACATTACATATATACTTACAGTGTGTATATCAAATCTTCAGGTGTTTGGATGTTTTTTTAAGCGCTTTTTTGGCAGAATAGAGCGACTCCTATAGGCTCCATTGGAAGCGGACTTTTGCTCGCATTTATTTCATATTCAGAATGCTCAAAAACAAACGTGTGCTTGTCTCACATAAGGACTGTGAATAATAGGCACAAAAAAAGGTGCAGTTACCTTTAAGGCTATGTTAAATCTAAATCTGCTCACAATTTATTGGCCTCCTCATTGGCCAAGCCTTTAACCCTTTTAGAGTTTCATGAAAATGTGTCTTTTATTTCATACATTATCCTGCTAACAGAAACGCAATCCAGGCAGGATTATTTTGTTATGAAGACAAAGCGCAAGATAATAAATTATACTTTATTTATGAAGCAACAATTTTGTTACGAGCAAGTTTAGATTACTAAAACCACTGTAATGCCTCAATCTGTGACATTATGATCCATGATGTTTTGTTCACTCAACTGCGTAGCGTAGAAGTGGAGGGGTAAGTGTGGATGTTGTACCGAGACCCCAAGGCTGGGTCTTTGTAAAGTTGGAAGATTTCCATCCATCCATCCATTTTCTACATGTAAGTTATAAAAAACAACATACATGTAAATAGAAAATAAATATAGCTGTGAAAGTGTTACTTCACTGTTTTTTTGCCTCTCTGTGCCCTCAGATGGCAATGTATCTCCCCTACTGTTCTTTCTCTCACTCTTTTCTCTAGTTGCCATGGTGACCAAGGGAAGGCGGGAGTGACTGAGCACACCTGATTGCTACCATCTCCACCTGAGTTATGCCGACCAGACACATCTGTGGCCACAGGATCTTTCCCTCGTGCCCTGCCGCATTATCCACTATTCTGCTAAAGTATTCCTGCCTTCTAGTCATTTGCATTTTTATATTTTGATTATAGTTCTCCTTGTCTTCTTTTGAAGTCACCCTTTGTCATTTTACTGCTAGTATTTCATGCCACAGGCTATCTCCCGCCAGTGAAATTGTTTTTCTTTCTTTCCCTTTTTTTGGTTAACCGTCCTAGTTTAGATTGCTTTTGTGACACTGGTATCTCCTACCAGTGTCATCATCTTGTCACAATCCACTTTGTGCTCCGCATTTTTGCATCGAAATCCTCTCCGGTGTTTTTTTGGGATCCAGTCTAAAGACAAGCATAACTGAAAGTTCAATAATAATATTACTTGAATTAGGCCTAGCATCGAACACTTCACTGAGCACGGACCTTTTAATATTAAAGTCATCACAGCTCACTATTTAGGAATGTTCTGGTAAAAGGGCTGGAGTGATTGAATAAAGTTAAAAATATAATACATAAATTTGTGGCAACCATCCATTTTCTACCGCTTGTCCCTTTCGGGGTCGCGGGGGGTGCTGGAGCCTATCTCAGCTGCATTCGGGCGGACAAGTCGCCACCTCATCACAGGGCCAACACAGATAGACAGACAACATTCACACTCACATTCACACACTAGGGACCATTTAGTGTTGCCAATCAACCAATCCCCAGTTACATTTCTTTGGAGGTGGGAGGAAGCCGGAGTGCCCGGAGGGAACCCACGCAGTCACAGGGAGAACATGCAAACTTCAAACAGAAAGATCCCGAGCCCAGGATCAAACCCAGGACCTTCGTATTGTGAGGCACATGCACTAATAATAATAATAATAATACCTGGGATTTATATAGCGCTTTTCCAAGTACCCAAAGTCGCTTTACATGTAGAACCCATCATTCATTCACACCTGGTGATGGTAAGCTACTTTCATAGCCACAGCTGCCCTGGGGTAGACTGACGGAAGCGTGGCTGCAATTTGCGCCAACGGCCCCTCCGACCACCACCTATCATTCATCATTCAATTCACCGGTGCGAGTGGCACCGAGGGCAAAGGGAGAAGTGTCCCGCCCAAGGACACAACGGCAGCGATTTTTGGATGGTAAGAGGCGGGGAGCGAACCTGCAACCCTCAGGTTTCTGGCACAGTTGCTCTACCCACTACGCCATGCCGCCCACTAACCCCTGTTCCACCGTGCTGCCCTTTGTGGCAGCATAGGAAAGGTTGTGTACAAATTTCATTTTTGCATCTCATTGCTCATAACTGTGGTGTCTTCAAAGAGTCGATTAAAGTTAGAAACAGAGGCGTCACTAGTTTTTAAAAGCAGGCCAATACTTAAGCCCCAGGAGATGCACTAATAACTATATAAATCGTAATAATATATATATATATATATATATATATATATATATATATATATATATATATATATATATATATATATATATATATATATATATATATATATATATATAATTTATAATGATTAGTATGATCCACTGATGATAATCGTATGTGTATTATCAACTGTTTCTTTGACATTATTAAAATCATATTTACATGAATTATGACAGGTTATGTGATCATTTCAAATCATATTCTGCAATCTTTATATTACATCTATTGGCACAAAAACTATTTAGGGTGTATAGATAGTAATCCCATCTATATCAAATGTGTTGTATTCGGACACGTGACTTTTGAACGGAAGTGAACGAAGTGGTGGGCCACCAAACCAACGTGGCTACTGTGCAGCAAGCAGAGTACGCCAGGGACTTAGATCTTTCCACTAAAAGTAAATACGAGCAAAGAATGCAAACTATGCAATAGAATCTATCCCTATACGTATTCAAAAAAAGATTTGTCGAGTGATATCAAGGACTATCCGTCGGCTGCGTTCCCAGACATGTCGAAGTATTTGGTGCTCCAGACGTCATCCTACACAACAAAACTGATGAAAATTTGGAAAAGCATGGAGGTTTACAACTTCTTTGTGTGTGGCTCGGTCAAAGAAATTGGTATCAAGACTCTCCCGGATAAATATGCATAGTTTTTGCTCGGCGAAGGTTGCATTTCATGATTGAACTTCGCGTCTACAACCATGTTTGTTGTTTTGTTGTTATTGGACATGCCGTTTATGAGTATGTGTGTTTTTCCGGTTTTATCAAAATATAACTATAGATGTCAACATTGTGTATGTGCTGAAAGCTTCATTTATGATTGCTGTCTTTGGTAAAAGCTTAACTCTTTTAGGTTTAGCTCACATTTGATTTCTTTTATTTAGACTTTTTTTTAAAGATTGGTGCTTTACTGAACACTCGTGCAAGAATGTGTTTTAAGAAATAAAAATAATATCAAGATAATACTTCAATGGGAAATACTAAACGTTAAAAGTATTTTAAACAAACCTTTAACGAAGTGATCACTGCAAACTGCCACTTTCCTTCTTTTTATTCGTAAAATCTTGACATCTTCCGCCCTTCTTGATTACCTCTAGAGTAACTGTGAAATAAACGTTTATTCTTTTCGCCATTTGAACGGTAGTAACAACCTAAAACAACTCAAGTATAGGACATTTTTCTTCAAGAAAGGCAAAATGCCGCCTAGAAAGCTATGACAACAGACGCTCGCTGGCCCACCACTTCGAGCCTCGCATAGTTAACGAGCCGGACTTGACGTAAGGTGAATACAATCTATAAAGTCAAAAACCTAATGACATTCTTTACATGTTTTAAAAAGATGATTTAAATGAAATCCATGCAATAATATGTCTTTTAGTGCATTGAAACATACCAAGTAGGTGTGTATGGCGCAGTTATGTTGGGTTTAGGGTGAGAAGGGGGGCTTTCAGGAGTTTTGTGTATGGGGTTCCAAAATTTGGCGCTAAGCCCCTGCTGGAGTGGGTGTGTAATTAGTTTAAAATATATTTTTTGTGGAGCTTGTCTGTGACAGAGTGGGTTTGACCCAAAAAATACTAAGAATCAAATGAAATCAAGGCAAATCGAATGTATTCTCAAAAGACTAATGTATAGAAAGTCAATACATCCAATGCTGGATTAGGAATTTTCATCTGAAAAAACAAAAATCAAGAAACCAAATATTGGTGCAGCCTAAAAAAAAGAAATCACAAATATTCACAAAAATGACTAGTTAAGAAATGATTACAACAATTTACCACTGAGATTTGTTTTTGATATAAAAACTTATTTTAATTTTGTAATGCTTTCAATACAATTTAAATTGAGAGGAGGCCATAGAAAACAGTTGACATATCTTGTGCATTGTTTCTGGATACAGTATTTGTTTGATTTGGGCTTCAAGGCAAATCCTTTATAGTAGCGTGTTGCGTGACCGCCAGGATACAAAGAGGAAAGTGATGTTGAAAAAATAAAAAATAAAAAAATATATATATATATATCTATCTATCTATATATATATAGATAGATATATACATGTAGGTTGCAGAAAGACACAACAGGGGACAAATACACCACAAAAATGGAAAAAGGAGTCAAAGCTAACAAATAAGAAAATGCGGCGCAAGGCATAAACATACCAGATCAGTGGTTCTCAGACTTTTTTCACTTTGTACCACCTCAGAAAAAAATAGCTCTCAAAATAGCACCATAATGACCAACATTAGAATACAGTAGCCTAGTAGGACTAAGCAGTCATTAAAAATAGGTATATTTTTGGCCACTGTAACATTACACACAGGTTGAACAGTAACACTGTTTGAATATACGAAAATAAAACACTGTACTTTAATCAAGTGATTCTTTGGAGTACCAAAAAATGGAGCCCGCGTATCACCAAATGAACCAAAGCTGTCTACTTCATCTTCTTTTTTGGCTTAATGACAATTTGTGTCCATCATTTTAGTGCATTACTCCCTTCCAATATAGCATTTTGACCATACTCCTTCCCTCATATCTTTTTAAACAATTGTGTGCTTTTACCCATATTTAGTAGTCCATTTAGGGTTATTTCCTTCATTCTCACTCCCATCAAATCTCTCTTCATCAGCACCCTTTGTGTATTGTATGTCCTGCGCCTCAAAATCGCATGCTCAACTTAACTGACTCCTCTTCCTGACACCCATGCACACAGACCTGTATAACTGACAATGCTCAATGCTGGTCAAAGAAACCTCCTGCTTGGCAATCAGGAAGCTCACCTGGCTGCTTTGATTGCTAATAGCTGAGGATCCAGTGAGTTTGCAGCCTGATTGACAATGGTATAGCTGCGGCCGTAGAACTAGTCTAAGTCGCGCCCATTGTAAGTTGCAACCACAAGGGTGACGACAACGGAAGTGAACCATATTTTAAAAACATGACCCGATTGGTGCTGACCCTGTGAGAGTGGATACTTGGTTTCTAACATGATCCAAGATGGCTAAGGCAACACACCATTGGATGTTATTTTGGTTTTTGAATGTATTGCTTTGTTGGCTGATTATATATTTGGCCTGATATGCCAAAGGGGAAGTGGAACTTAAATTGGACTTAACTGTATTATGCAAAACCAACTTGTCTTACTTATTGGTACATGTTGTGTATTTGAGATCTGCATAAGTCCCGCAAATTTGAAATGAAACCCTGGAGGCATTGCGGAGATAGTTGTTCAGCAATCTTGACTTTCCTTTTGAATTTGCCCAATTTGTGATATTTATCCAGTTGGGATGTCAGCGGATCTTTGTGTATGGAACTACACTGAACAAAAATATAAATGCAACACATTTGTTTTTGCTCCCATTTTTCATGAGTTTAACCCAAAGATCTATACCTTTTACTATATACACAGAATACCTAACGTATTCTTTAGACTTAGACTTAGACAAACTTTATTGATCCACAAGGGAAATTGTTCCACACAGTAGCTGAGTAACAAGGATGAGGATGGAAAGGATGATGCACACAAGGGCACAAAAAGAGGGCGTAAACAAAATGTATAAAGTAGACTAAAAATGTCCCACAGTAGCAATATAAAATATAACATATATGTAATATTTACATATTATATATACAGTATATAATATATTGTATTATTATATTATATTATATATTTGTATACTATTTACTATATATAACAAATCCCAATTACCATGTACAGTATTACAGTATATGTAACAGCTGCAGCAAAAAAAAGGGCAGCATAAACTAGAGAGTAGATACAGCAGAAAATAGACATTATAAACAAAGAGAGGTACTGTAGCTAACATAGAAGCGGTCAGGCAATAGACAAATATCATCTATTGCTATATGGCAAGTGATTATACAGCTGGTTGGAGTGTGGAATTCCTCTCAAATATTGTTCACAAATCTGTCTAAAACTGTGTTAGTGAGCATTTCTTCTTTGACAAAATAATCCATCCCAACTCACAGGTGTGGTATGTCAAGATGCTGATTAAACAGCACGACACGCCTTAGGCTGCTCACAATAAAAGGCCACTCTGAAATGTGCAGATTTATCACACAGCACAATGCCACAAATTTTGAGGGAGCGTGCAGTTGGCATGTTGACTGCATGAATGTCCACCAGAGCTGTTGCCCATGAATTGAATGTTCATTTCTCTACCATAAGCCGTCTCCAAAAGCGTTTCAGAGAATTTGGCAGTACATCCAACCTGCCTCCAACCGACCTCATCTTGCAGCATGACAATCCCAGACCACATATAACCACAGGAGCCCAGGACCTCCACATCCAGCAGGTCATCGTCTGAGACCAACCACCTGGACAGCTGCTGCAACAATTGGTTTGCGTAACCAAATAATTTCTGCACAAACTGTGAGAAATCGTTTCAGGGACGCTCATCTGCATGCTCGTTTTCATCACCTGTGTCTCGATCTGACTGCAGTTCGTCGTCGTAACCGACTTGAGTGGGCAAATGACAATGGCGTCTGGCACGTTGGAGAGGTGTTCTCTTCACGGATGAATCCCGGTTTTAACTGTTATGAGCAGATGGCAGACAGCGTGTGTGGCGTCGTGCTTATGTTAACGTTGTAAATGGAGTGGCCCATGGTGGGGGTGGGGTTATGGTACAGGCAGGCGTATGTTATGGCCAACAAACGCAAGTGAGTTTTTATTGATGGCATTTTAAATGCACAGAGATACCGTGATGAGATCCTGAGGCCCATTGTTGTACCATTCACCCGAGACCATCGCCTCATGTTGCAGCATGACAATGCACGGCCCCTTGTTGCAAAGATCTCTACACAATTTGCTGATAGCTAAAAACATCCCAGTTCTTGCATGGCCAACAGACTCACCGGACATGTCACACTTTGAGCATGTTTGGGATGCAGTGGATCGGCGTATACGACAGCGTGTTCCAGTTCCTGCCAATATCCAGCAACTTGGCAAAGCCATTGAAGAGGAGTGGACCAATATTCCACAGGCCACAATCAACAACCTGATCAACTCTTTGCGAAGGAGATGTGTTGCACTGTGTGAGGCAAATACTGACTGCTTTTCTGAACCCCGCCCACCCCCCAGACTCCAATAAATCAAAACTACACATTTCAGAGTGACCTTTTATTGTGGGCAGCCTAACGCACACCTGTGCAATAATTTGCTGTTTTATCAGCATCTTGATATGCCACACCAGTGATGTAAGATGGATTAGCTTGGCAAAGCAGAAATGAGAGGAATAGGTATTTTTTGTATTTAATAATTTAGTATTTAATAATTTGTACTTAATAGAGTTTTCAATCTTTGAGTTAAACTCATCAAAACTGGGAGGAAAAACAAAAGTGTTGCGTTTATATTTTTGTTTTAGCCAATCAAAAACAATGTAAGACGGGTCTTTGCGTCTCTCTTTCACACAGGTGTACGTTGTTTCTGTTGAATTGCGGTGTGTCTTCCGTGGTTGGTTAAATGTAGGCACACCTTGGATACTCACACACAGATTGAATTACACGCCAGCACTTCTGAATACGCGCGCACAAGTTGTATTACATGCTCAGGAATCTGGATGCGCGCTCAAAAGTCATCTGTAAGTAGACAGCCTTTCGAGGTTTCTTTCTGATTCGGGACGGACAGACAACTTAAAACACACGTACTTGGATCTAAAACACACGCACGCAAATTGCATTACACATGCAGAAGTTCACATTCACGTTTGCAAATAATTTTGCTACAATAATACTTCCATATATGCGCACGTCCGCCATTGTAGTCCACTGTTGTCAATAAGTTCCTTATTTTTCTCTATCTTCTATTGAGGGGCAGACTGGCCCGTACATAAACATGTATCCTCTGCTATTGCCATTTCTAATACAAAGTAGCGTATAGTTTGAACATATATCGGTCAGTAGACTCGCTATGAAAGCGCTAAAAACAAAAACATGGTAGTCGAAGTGGAGGCACGTAAAAAAGACCGCTCACCTAATGGCGCATCCTGGAGAGACGGTAAGAAAGCGTCTGTAATGCATAATCTATGCAACATTTCGACCAAAGAACCACCATTACATGTTATGTAGACCACAAGGAAGTGTTTTAAATGTAGAAATAATATCATAATATGACTCATTTAAGAAATAACTGCGCTTGAAATAAATAGAACCCACAGTAAACCCTCTTGTCTATAACACTGGTTATTAGGGTGGATTCAAAAAGTTTATACTTCTTCCCATTACCCTTTTGAGATATGTTTAATTGTATTTTATTCTCTTAGTTAAATTGTATTTTACTCAATAAACAACAACACAAATTAGAGCGTAGTCACACATTAAACCAACCGTGCCGTGCTTGGGTCTACTTCAGACCTGAAGCATGGCACGTTTGGCTAATGTGAACGCGCAGATTCATGCCTAACGATGGGACTCGTTGGGCCAGGACAGCTTGATGAGGTGCACATGCATTACATATTTCCTTAGGAGGATTAAGATAAAAAAAACTCAAAATAATTTAAAACATCTAATTCACAGCACGTACAATCACTCAAAATAATACTGGAACTTATTTGGAGTCAAAGAAGTCGAGGTAATACAGCGGAATAGAAGTGATGGGACTAGCAAATGGGGTAGGAGCATGAATCTTCCTTAAGTAGGGTGCAAAGACCAGCTTCACGCCTTCTCCTTCAATTTCGCGTCAACATTTGCAATCAAAGTGACTGTTACAACACAGCTTTAATAACACTTTATGTCTCTCTTTAACTGCTGTTGTTTACTTGCAATGATGAAAATCTAACATTCAAGTCCAACAAATGTTGTGGTAGCTTGCTAAAATGTGGTGACATGCAGACAACCGAGCTGTTTTTGTCCCGATTTTCACGTTTCTGACCAAAGACAAAAAATAAATGATTATTTTATGTCTTTTAAGAGTTTCTTGTAGCTTGTCCTGTGGTCTCACTGGTATCCCATTGGGTTGAGTTTTTTCTTGCCCTGATGTGGGATCTGTGTCGTTGTGGCTTGTGCAGCCCTTTGAGACACTTGTCATTAAGGGCTATAGGGTTAGTGCATGTGCAATACGAAGGTCCTGAGTTCAATCCCGGCCTCGGGGTCTTTCTGTGTGGAATTTACATGTTCTCCCCGTGACTGCGTGGGTTCCCTCCGGGTACTCCGGGTACTCCGGCTTCCTCCCACCTCCAAAGACATGCACCTGGGGATAGGTTGATTGGCAACACTAAATGGGCCCTAGTGTGTGAATGTGAGTGTGAATGCTGTCTGTATCTGTGTTGGCCCTGCGATGAGGTGGCGACTTGTCCAGGGTGTACCCCGCCTTCCGCCCAATTGCAGCTGAGATAGGCTCCAGCACCCTCCGCGACCCCGAAAGGGACAAGCGGTAGAAAATGGATGGATGGATGGATGGATAAATAAACTTTGATTGATTGATTGATTGATTGATTGATTGATTGATTGATTGATTGATTAGGTGTGTTAAGAGGGAAGTTGTCCCAATAAATGTCCCCAAAAATGGGGTGGGGGGCTGAAAACAAGAGTTTGGCCCCCAGTTTTTGGTTGTAAATATTGAAAAAAACTCATGTCATGTTTGTAGGGAAAGCCAACACCGTAAAGTAGCCAATTAAGAAACTAAAAAAGCATTTAGGTTATTTTGTTGAGAACATAGTCACCTGTAGCTCATGCACTGGATTAATAAGTCTATCCATTTATTGGTTTTTATTTTGTGATTTTTCTGTCAAAAAAAGTCCCAACCCAAGACCACCATCATTCTCTCTTCTGGTATGTCCTCTTCAATATTGCCTTTTTTCCAGTCGTTTCGATGGTGTTTGCTTTTTTTAATCTTTTTTGATTTCATTAGCTCACCTTTGTTGGTGTGAGATTTTGGGATTGGACGACTAGAGTTTAGTTATCGTGTGTGTTGCAGTGATGTGCGACAACCTTCACACAGGGAAAGGTATTGATGCCTTTGGAATCCTTTTTTTAACACTTACATTCACTCTAATCACTGTTAATACAGGTTGCTCATGTAGATGATAACAAGAAAAATAAGGGAGTGATTATTTTCTGATAAAACACAGTAGCGACATGTATCTGCTGACTCACAATTGTTCCCACTTCATCGTGACTCAGTGTGGCAAATCAGAGCACTACAAGAAGCATCTTGTACAACCATTGGCAAAATTATGGATTCACCAGTCTTGGGGTATGTTCATTCAGTTGTTAATTTTGTAGGAAGTAAATGAGAATTGAATGTCCAAATGTATTAGACAAACAGAGTGCGAAAACATCAAGCACACAAAAAAGGCACAGAGAAAGCTGTGCATCAAAAGGGGCAAGCTGGTTTGGCGAGCGAACAAACAACTCTATCCAAAGTGAAAAAAATCTCAAAGTCCACATACCGACTGCGTTCCTCCCATGTACAAACAAACACCAAACTCTTGCAATAATCCCACACCAACAAAGCAATGTGACTGGCTTAAATACTGCCCAGATGATGATTAGCAGCAGGTTAAAAACATAATACTACACAACCCCAAAGTAATGTGAAGCTATTACAGGGAAAATACAAAGAGAACAGGAAGTGGAAACTAAATAAGAACACTAGATAGGAAGTGAACCAAAAACACAGAAAAAAAACCATCCAAAAACTTAACACAGAATGGCCTGGCCTAACAGGTCGTAACAGTACCCCCCTTCCCCAAGGTTCAAAGTCACGGGAGGGGGGAGGAGGGAGATTGTGGAGGGTCACCAGGCCAAGTGTCCCTGAAGCCACCGAGGCAAGTCAGGTGGTGGTGGCGAGTGGAACGACTCTGCAGCTGGCAAGGCGGGCATCCACGAGCTGGCCACACTTGTGGCAAACAACAGCCAAAACAGAGCGTCAGCAGCTCCTGAGCTCCAAACCCAGTTCCTGGGCGATGCAGCTGATGTGGGGAGGGCGTCCATGCACTGATCACAAACATAGGACTTCAAAAAAGTGGTGTCAAATGTCAATGTACAGTAGATGCACTGCACGACTGCTTCTAAAATGCCCATAAAAAGTGATAGATGTCTCCTGCATGTTTGAAAACATAAAACGCCACAGGTAGGAGCATGATAACACGAAGGTGCAGTAAAAAAGAGTGTCTCCGTGGTGATGCCAAGTCTTTGGGTTCCGGGGGGAGTATGGTTGCAAAGCTGAAACTTAAAGGAATTGACGGAAGGGCACCACCAGGAGTGGAGCCTGCGGCTTAATTTGACTCAACATGGGGAACCTTACCTGGCCCGGACACGGAAAGGATTGACAGATTGATGGGTTTTTTTCATTCACATCGACGTCCCACTGGAGTGAGTTTTTCCTTGCCCATATGTGGGCTCTGTACCGAGGATGTCGTTGTGGCCTGTGCAGCCCTTTGAGACACTTGTGATTTAGGGATAAATAAATAAACATTGATTGATTGATTGCTTGATTGATGCCGTGTATAGTACACGCAAAATCCTCATTTAAATAAGGCGGTCTGCACCACTTTTGAATTTTACACGCAGTCTTAGTACATCACACGCAACCCGCCCACTAATAGTACACGCTATTTTATAGATTGCTCACGCTGTTTAGTGCGTGGTATTTGGATCTTAGTAAATCAGGCCCATACTGTAGCTACCAACTAAATTCTATGACACAAGCAATGTTAGTAGAATCAGAATCAGAATCAGAATCACAATAGTTTTATTGCCATTGTTTGAGAACGGGTTCACAAACTAGGAATTTTTCTTGGTGCAAACGTGCGACATAAAACACATATAACACATATTTGGTATAAAAAGAGCTGTGACTGAGCTATCAGATAGACTTAGAAGGGATTCAAGGAATTCAAGGAGCTGCTGTTAGGAGTTATTGTTCATTTGCCTGATGGCCGAGGGGAAAAAACTGTTCAGGTGGCGGGAGGTGTGGGTCTGGATGGAGCGTAGTCTCCTGCCTGAGGGGAGAGGGGAGAATAGTGTGTGTCCAGGGTGAGAAGAGTCAGCTGTGATCCGACCCACACGCCTCCTGGTCCTGGAGGAGAACAAGTCCTGGTGGGATGGGAGCTTGCAGCCAATCACCTTCTCAGCCGCACGTACGATACTACTGTATTAGCATAGAAATACAGTGCTGGAGCATGATGGAGCAGCGTGCACACATGATGCCCCCGTCACATTTATGACCGCCCCCTCGTATATACCTGCTTAGAATTGGCCTTGCTAATCTATTTGTATTTGTGTTTGACAATCACTATTTTAGTTTTACTGAGATTCAAGGAGAGTTTGTCTTGGTCAAACCCTCGGTTTAATTTGTTTTTTTACTATGTGTATTAGCTTCTGTGTGTCCTGTTCTGAACAAAACGCAGACATTGTTTTGGGTGTTTAGCTTGCAAAAGACACTGTAGTCGGTGGCTCTGCAGTGTTGACGGCAAACCTTCACTTCCCATACTTGTCTCATTTCCGGGTTTACTCATTCGAAAAACTTAACGAGGACGTGCTGCAAACACATACAGTAGCATCAGCTCAAAACTGGTAGCAGTCATGGCGCCCTGTAGTCACGTGAGTGCCTTTTGACCAATCATTGAGGAGATCGTCTGAAACCGGGTCGTATTTACACGACTCTGGAGTGAGAGACAGAGTGCAGGCAGACAAGAAAGAGTGCAGGCTGAGAGGACGGCACTACCAAGCAGACGGTCTGTTGAGAACGTTGTCATTAATATTGCTTGTTTATACTGTCTTGCCGTTTCATATATATATATATATATATATATATATATATATATATATATATATATATATATATATATATATATATATATATATATATATATATATATATATATATATATATATATATATATATATACATACTATTTCATATTTAAAAACCATGTCTGTTGACTTAAGCCATCTTAATTCTGGCATGCTCAGTTGTTATTTATTTAATTGCTGACTTTGTCAGTGGGCCATAGTAACCTAGGTACTAGTTAAATGTTTAGTCATTCCCTTCCAGATAGCAAAATGTCACCGCTAAAAAAATAATGACACAGCAGCAGGACTTACTCTATTTTAAAAATAGTAACGTCAGTATGAGTAACGGTCACGCTACAAGACAAAGACAACACCTAAATAGACTTGATCATTTATCAACATGTATACAATTATATTAGATATTATGTGCAAATATTTCTTAATAGTGGAATAATAGTTCTTGGAGTAGTGAGGCAGTTGAAGTAATGAAAGATGGAGAAACTGAGGAAGCTTAGCCTGTTATTACTTCTTAAACAGTTTTATTTTAACATGAGAATAACTAATACAATCAGGAAAGAGAAGGCACTGAGTGTCAGGTGGAGCTTTAGGGTGGAAGGACTGCTGATGAATAATGTCAAGTAGATTTCTTATGTTACCTTTAATTGTAATATGATAATTATTTAATCACTTCTACAGTACTTTAGGGTTGGGGTTATATTTAGTAGTCAAATGCTGATACAGTAAATTACTATATTTAATGTTGTCTGTTGTAAATACATAATTGACATGCAGGAACATCACAGGCTTGAGGCAGGGAGTCAAAGTAAAGGAGAGACAGGAGCAAACCGACAGGTAAGAAAGAGTAACAAAGAACAGTAGCTATTTTACAAGAGTTCACAAAAAAGTGTGTTTCTTGCTTGTGGTAAGTGCAGTTCAGTGGCATTGTGTGACATTGTGACTTTTGCCACACTCACAATTCATGGTGTAACTTATAGTGCTATCTCATACCTTTTTGAATTGTAGGTGAGGCATAATAGTTGCCTTCAACAGCAATGTTTGGAAAAAATCTGAATAATTTTGGGTTCGTTTGAGCTGAGGGGGCGTTGCAACTATGGAGGAGAACACAGGATATTAACAATTATTTGCATTTAATTGCAATTTTTTTTTCTAAACGTGGAACTGTGCACTTAACAACACACACATACATATACATAAATACAAAAATAAAATATAAACTGGTTTGTCTGAGTTTTGTTGTGAGTCCAAATGTCTATTTCAGTCCAAATGTCTATTGTTAAAGAGTCCAGTCGTTCATAGTTACCAGTTTGTAGGTCTGGGTTAGCTCGCCATCCAACTTTGGTGAAATCTCGGAATAGCGGGATCCAGGCTAAGGAAAGAATCCAATTAAAACACAAAGAAGCAAACAAATCTGACCATGCTACAGCGGCCTGATCACGCACTTGCAGCTCACGCGGTATACAGTCTCGAATCTTCCGAAGACAGCCTCGTCTTTACGTCTTTCCGGCGCAAACGAGTGAGGTAGTTCCCCCAAAGCTGACGAAAAAAAATTACATTCACATCACATTTGGGTCGCATTGCGTTTAGATTGGAGTCACATTTGAAAAGATCCGATTCAGGTCGGATTCAGGACTACCTCCTGATGGCCCCGTTTACACTGCACACCAAATCGGAACTTTTTGCCCCTAAATTACACAGATCAGATTTTATTTTGCCGGTCTCAATGCTCCAAAGTGCTTCAAATCGGATCTTTTCACATCAGATTAAGGCCACATCAGGAGGGCGTCCTGAATCCGATTGGATCTTGATCTTTTGAAATGTGACTTAAGTCTAAATGTAATCCGACCTGTATGTGACCTGAATGTGATTTCAGTGATGTGATGTGACTTGAATTTGGATATTTCATCACAATCGCTACTTCTTCAAAAACAAAATATATACCGTATTTTTCGGATTATAAATCGCAGTTTTTTTCATAGTTTGCCAAACTATGAAAAAAACTGCGATTTTGTTTCTGAAAGACCGGAATTGATGTTGTGTCTCCTCTACTTAACAGTCATATAAAGAACTGTCCCAAAAATATTACACTATATACATCCATCCATACCTTATATTACTTTAATTTACTTTCACGTAAAAAAACACTAATTTCTAAGGTGTTGCGACTTTTTTATTTTATCTTGTAGTCGTAGCGACTTCCTCCGGTCAACTTCCTTTGTTTTCACTTTATCAAAAGTGCAAATACAAGTGATGTCGAGGCCACATTGGGGCCACATTGGGGCCACATTGAGGCATGTGTGCTTTAACACTGGAGTCTGATAAAAAATATAATTTTACTTGCAGTGCAAACAGTCAGCTGGAAAAGATCAGATGTAAAAAAAAACAAGATTCGGGCCACTTTGACCTGCAGTGTAAACGTAGTCGAAGGGGCCTGAATCTGATACCAAAAGATCAGATTTAAAGCTCTTTGGAGCGTTTAGACTGGATAAAAAAAATCTGATCTGTGTCACTTGAGAGCAAAAAAAAATCAGATTTGGTGTGCAGTGTAAACAGGCCCTAAGTGACCAGTTCGTATGTCTGGCTTAACTCGCCATCCAACTTTGGAGAAATCTCGAAATGGCGGGATCCAGTCCAGGGACAGAATCCAATTCAAACACAGTAAGCAAAAAAACCTGACTGTGTGGCCCAATCACGCACCTGCAGCCCTTGCGGTATACAGTCTTGACTCCTGGTCTCAATTTCAGGGTATTCGCTACACACTTCTATCACTAAGCTAATCTTCCGAACACAGCCTCGTCCTTTCATGGTGTTAGTCTCAATAATCGAATCTCCAATCACATTTACCTCTGGGTTACAATAGACACTCAGGTTCTCTCAAACAAAACTATGTTTTCAAGTAAAGTGGTACCCACTAATGTTGAACCCCTTCATACGCCCCTGGAATACTCAATTACTAAAACAATCAATCTAATCATGCCCCTCAGCCTCTCCAGTTTCCTGCCAGTCAGGAAGGAAAGCCAAGCGGCAGTAGGACCAGCCGCTTCATGTGAGGTTCATATGCACATTTTGAGGTTTTTACATAAATTAATGTTAAAACAATTGCAATCATACAGAAAATACATTTATAACACAGTTTAATAGACAAGTATTGATACATTTTTAAATGTTTTAATCATTGGTTTTTTTATTTTTCATCATGACAACTGAGGCTCTGCCTCACATGCCTCCCCTGACTGCAAGTCCCTGGTGTGGTGTTACTATGTTACTATCTTAGCACACCACACCACACCACACCACAATGTATGGATGTACTTCATCATTTGTTAGTTCAAGCTGTTTGTCTGTTTGAATAGGCTTGATGGCTTTAAGTGACTGAAACTTCCCTTCAAACAAGGTTAATATAGTTGGCTTCTCTTTCTTCCCCTCCATTTATCTGCTCTCTTTTGTATTTTAAGTTTTCATTACATATGCAGAATGTATTATTGCATTTGAACCATAAAATGATTAACGTGGACTCCGACTTAAACAAGTTGAAAAACTTATTCGGGTGTTACCATCTAGTGGTCAATTGTACGGAATATGTACTGTACTGTGCAATCTACTAATAAAAGTTTCAATCAATCAATCAATCAAAACAATTGTATTGTTAATAATAGAGGTAATTATTGTTATTATTCATTATCAATAGTGCTATTTCTATTGGTATTTGTATTGCTCCAAAAGTTAAAGTACCAATGATTGTCACACACACGAAGTGTGGTGAAATTATTATCTGCATTTGAGTGTAATAATGTTCATTGTCATTTCTGTATTATTTATTTCACTAACTGCTTCTTTGCTATCACTTTTACCATCATATTTGTACATATACTATTTGCTGATGTTGTTGTTGTTGTTGTAATTGTTATTGTTGTGTGTGTTGTTGTTGTTGTCTAGTCTGTCTTATCCCCTTCCTGTCCTTTTTCTCTCTCCCACACTTCTCTTTTGTTAAGTACATTTGTACAGCCGATATGGGCATATACATCAACAATATGATTTGCCTGAGTAGCTGGACAAGACAACCCCCCCCCCCCCCCCCCCAAAAAAAAAAAAAAACCTTCCCTTCAAGATGTGTGTTTTGGGCGGGTATTTTAATGGCCACATTAAACCCACATCATTAAAAGTTGCTAACACTGCAAAAAAAGAGTCAGACTGTATAATGTTAACAAATATTTATTAAGCAAGAAAAACCTGTTGTTGGTTACCCTGGGGGGAATTAAAATGTCTGTTTGCAATCGTATTTGCATAAATCAACAGGCATCTCAAACCTCAACGGTAAATATAATTTTGCATTTTAGCTCCTGTAAGCTCCTCGGTCTCCTGGACACTGGCCGAGAGTTGGTGGGCGGCCGAGGGTGTAGTCTCTTGGTTGCTTTGTTGGGTCTGCTCCTGTCTCTGACCATGCTCCCCCACCCCAGCAGACGATGGCATGGAACACCCCAGAGGCCACCACAGTGTATATGTTTTTTTTGTTTGTTTGTTTTTTTTACTTTTGTGACTGTGAGTGGCTGTGAGTTCTGCTCTTTTAATGTCTTTAATGTCCTTTGTGTTCTTTGATGTTTCCCTCTTACACACATGTTAATGTGTGCTATGGCTATGAGTTTTTTTTCTTCCTTGGCCTCAGTCTGGACACCCTCTCCCGGGGTCCCGGCATAGACTGAATATTTTTTTTTCTCATCCCCCCCAGCGTTTACCTGTTTCTCACCTGTTTTGTAAGGTGTGCCAGAAGTTGGCAGACCGGTCAGCAATCCTGTTCTGTCTCCCTGTAATGTTTGTCTGATCTTTAATGGGATTGTGCTGAAAATCTTAGTTATTAAAGTATTTCTGTTTCTGATTCTGAAGAGTGATCCACATTCATTTTGCACAGATGGTTTCGCCCGGAAAAGGGTGGAGTGCCATCTCCGGGTTGGGGAGGAGAACTTGCCCCAAGTGGAGGAGTTCGAGTACCTCGGAGTCAGTGGCGTGCAGTCACTAGAGGCAGGGGAGGCGGGGCCTCACCTGCCATCATGGAAAGAAAAAAAATGTAAAAAGAAAAACATTTTTATTAAATTGTTATATGTATCCAGTGATTATACTAAAGTTATTTTCCATTTAACTTCACCAGTTTTAGATTATTTTTATTTTTATTTTCTCATTTGCCGTTCAAATACTGAGAAGAGACGGTGCGGTGATCAGCAGCCAGTTGAGGCACGTCACTGATTTGTGCATCAACATGGATTGTGCACAATGACCTGGCTACCTGGTGAGCTGCTGTGCAATGAGACTGTATTGCTATATGAATTATATCAGCTAACTAAACTATGGCATAGTTTAGTTAGACAAAATGGCGGCACATTGAAATGCAGCAGCTTGAAGACGCTCTTGGGAGTGTAGAGCGATTTGGCAAAAAACACCCGTCATTTCTGTCAATTTCATGGCTGGCTCAAAGCGTGAACACTCTGTGATCACATACGACCGACAGACAATTTTGGATGTGGATGGATCGGGTCGTTATAGACTGAAAGATGCATGTACGGTGGACCTCCTCGCTAGCATGGGAATACTATGCGGGCTACATCGAGCGGCCTTTGTAGCAGCGGAGTCAAGTACTAGCGGGGACCGTCAATGGAGGAGACGTAAGTGGTGTGAGCGGAAGCAGAAGCGGGGATGCCGAGCGGGGCTAACAACAAAGGCTAATCCTCAAAGAAGCGTGGAGTGTCTGGGTAAGAAGTCATTTAAACTAGAACTAGCCGGCGCCAGGCTGGATAATCCCTGCACACATAGCAATTCTCTTAGAATAAAACACAACTCACATAATGTTTTTTCTTTTGTGACCGTGTCAGAGGCAGACATGCATTGTACTGAGGTGGCTAACTATGATGCGTTCAGTTTATCGCAGCATCAAGCAAACAATCTGAAAATTCCCGTCGTATCAATTCCTAGATATGATCGAAACTATTTAAAGTGCACTACGCATAATAAACGCAACATTATTAATATTGCTACCTCGGAAAATTTCAACAAACAATCCTCAAAACAGCCCACTACCTATAATATGGGCTTTTTAAACATAAGATCATTATCTTCCAAAACGTTATTAGTTAATGAGGTCATTAGAGACAACAAACTTGACGTCGTTGGTCTCGCCGAGACCTGGCTCAAACCAGACGATTTTTTTGCGCTAAATGAGGCATCTCCTCCTAACTATACAAATGCACATGTTGCCCGTCCTCTTAAAAGGGGAGGGGGTGTCGCACTAATATACAATGGAAACTTTAATCTTACACCTAACCTATATAATAAATATAACTCATTTGAGGTGCTTACAATGAGGTTTGTCACACCGCTGCCTGTTATCTACCGCCCCCCTGGGCCCTATTCGGACTTCATCAGTGAATTCTCAGAGTTTGTTGCTGATCCAGTGACGCACGCCGACAATATAATCATAATGGGGGACTTTAATATCCATATGAATACCCCATCGGACCCTCCATGCGTGGCGCTCCAGACTATAATTGATAGCTGTGGTCTTACACAAATAATAAATGAACCCGTAAATGACCGCCATAACCACAACACCAGGGGGTGCTCCACTAACCACGTTAAACCCAGATTCCGAACTAACAAAGGTCTTAACTCATTCTCTTTCTATGCCACATCAATGTGGAATGCGCTCCCAACAGGTATAAAAGAAAGGGCATCTCTATCCTCCTTCAAAACCGCAATAAAAGTTCACCTCCAGGCAGCTACAACCCTAAACTAACACCCTCCCCGGATTGCTAATAATCAAATGTAAACAATCAAATGCAGATACTTTTTCTTTTTCTTATGCCTTCTGATCTCTCTCTCTCTCTCTCTCTCTCTCTCTCTCTATGTCCACTACTTGATGTCCATACCCCCCCCATCCCCCCCCCACCCCCCCTCCACATTGTAAATAATGTAAATAATTCAATGTGATTATCTTGTGTGATGACTGTATTATGATGATAGTATATATGATAGTATATATCTGTATCATGAATCAATTTAAGTGGACCCCGACTTAAACAAGTTGAAAAACTTATTCGGGTGTTACCATTTAGAGGTCAATTGTACGGAATATGTACTTCACTGTGCAACCTACTAATAAAGTCCCACGCATCGCAACGGTAATACGATAGATCTAGTGCTTGTCAGGGGTGTCACCACCTCTAAAGTTACGATGCTCCCGTACACTAAAGTAATGTCCGATCATTACCTTATAAAATTCGAAGTTCTGACTCATTGTCAACAAACTAATAATAATAATAATAACTACTATAGCAGCCGCAACATTAATGCTGCCACAACGACGACTCTTACTGACCTACTGCCTTCGGTAATGTCACCATTCCCAAATTATGTGGGCTCTATTGATAACCTCACTAACAACTTTAACGACGCCCTGCGCAACACCATTGATAGTGTTGCACCGCTAAAGCTAAAAAGGGCCCCTAAAAGGCGTACCCCATGGTTTACAGAAGAAACTAAAGCCCAGAAATTATCATGTAGAAAGCTGGAACGCAAATGGCGCGCGGCTAAACTTGAGGTTTTCCATCAAGCATGGAGTGATAGTTTAATAACTTATAAACGCATGCTTACCTCAGCTAAAGCTAAATATTACTCAAATCTCATCCACCTCAACAAAAATGATCCTAAATTTTTGTTTAGTACGGTAGCATCGCTAACCCAACAAGGGACTCCTCCCAGTAGCTCCACCCACTCAGCAGATGATTTTATGAATTTCTTTAATAAGAAAATTGAAGTCATTAGAAAAGAGATTAAAGACAATGCATCTCAGCTACAACTGGGTTCTATTAACACAGATACGACTGTATATACGACGGACACTGCCCTCCAAAATAGTTTCTCTCTCTTTGATGAAATAACATTGGAGGAATTGTTTAAATGTGTAAATGGGACAAAACAAACAACATGTTTACTTGACCCAATTCCTGGGAAATTTATCAAGGAGCTTTTTGTATTATTAGGTCCATCAGTGTTAAATATTATAAACTTATTACTTTCCTCTGGCACTGTTCCCCTAGCATTCAAAAAAGCGGTTATTCATCCTCTACTCAAAAGACCTAACCTCGATCCTGATCTCTTGGTAAACTACCGGCCGGTGTCCCACCTTCCGTTTATCGCGAAAATCCTCGAAAAAATTGTCGCACAGCAGCTAAATAAACACTTAGCGTCTAACAATCTCTGTGAACCTTTTCAATCCGGTTTCAGGGCAAATCACTCTACGGAGACAGCCCTCGCAAAGATGACTAATGATCTATTGCTAACGATGGATTCTGATGCGTCATCTATGTTGCTGCTTCTTGATCTTAGCGCCGCTTTCGATACTGTTGATCATAATATTTTATTAGAGCGTATCAAAAAGCGTATTGGGATGTCAGACTTAGCCTTGTCTTGGTTAAACTCTTATCTTACTGACAGGATGCAGTGTGTCTCCCATAACAATGTGACCTCGGACTATGTTAAGGTAACGTGTGGAGTTCCCCAGGGTTCGGTTCTTGGCCCTGCACTCTTTAGTATTTACATGCTGCCGCTAGGTGACATCATACGCAAATACGGTGTTAGCTTTCACTGTTATGCTGATGACACCCAACAGGTACTACATGCCCCTAAAGCTGACCAACACGCCGGATTGTAGTCAGCTGGAGGCGTGTCTTAATGAAATTAAACAATGGATGTCCGCTAACTTTTTGCAACTCAACGCTAAGAAAACGGAAATGCTGATTATCGGTCCAGCTAGACACCGACATCTATTTAATAATACCACCTTAACATTTGACAACCAAACAATTAAACAAGACGCCTCTGTAAAGAATCTGGGTATTATCTTCGACCCAACTCTCTCGTTTGAGTCACACATTAAGAGTGTTACTAAAACGGCCTTCTTTCATCTCCGTAATATCGCTAAAATGTGTTCCATTTTGTCCACAAGCGATGCTGAGATCATTATCCATGCGTTCGTTACATCCCGTCTCGATTACTGTAACGTTTTATTTTCGGGCCTCCCTATGTCTAGCATTAAAAGATTACAGTTGGTACAAAATGCGGCTGCTAGACTTTTGACAAAAACAAGAAAGTTTGATCATATTACGCCTATACTGGCTCACTTGCACTGGCTTCCTGTGCACCTAAGATGCGACTTTAAGGTTTTACTACTTACGTATAAAATACTACACGGTCAAGCTCCTGCCTATCTTGCCGATTGTATTGTACCATATGTCCCGGCAAGAAATCTGCGTTCAAAGAACTCCGGCTTATTAGTGATTCCCAGAGCCCAAAAAAAGTCTGCGGGCTATAGAGCGTTTTCTATTCGGGCTCCAATACTATGGAATGCCCTCCCGGTAAAAGTTAGAGATGCTACCTCAGTAGAAGCATTTAAGTCTCATCTTAAAACTCATTTGTATACTCTAGCCTTTAAATAGACTCCCTTTTTAGACCAGTTGATCTGCCGTTTCTTTTCTTTTCTTTTCTATTCTGCTCCCAACCCGGGGTGGACCGCTAGCCTGTGCATCGGATGGGGACATCTCTACGCTGCTGACCCGTCTCCGCTCAGGATGGTTCCTGCTGGCCCCACTATGGACTGGACTTTCGCTGATGTGTTGGACTTTCACAATATTATGTCAGACCCACTCGACATCCATTGCTTTCGGTCTCCCCTAGAGGGGGGGGGGGGGGGGGGTTACCCACATATGCGGTCCTCTCCAAGGTTTCTCATAGTCATTCACATTGACGTCCCACTGGGGTGAGTTTTCCTTGCCCGTATGTGGGCTCTGTACGGAGGATGTCGTTGTGGCTTGTACAGCCCTTTGAGACACTTGTGATTTAGGGCTATATAAATAAACATTAAATGTTTGATTGATTGATTTAGTTAGCTGAGGTATATAATGTACAGCAGGGGTCACCAACCTTTTTGAAACCAAGGGCTACTTCTTGGGTACTGATTAATGCGAAGGGCTACCAGTTAGATACACACTTAAATAAATTGCCAGAAGTAGCCAATTTGCTCAATTTACCTTTAACTCTGTTATTATTAATAATTCATTATATTTATCTTTGTGGAAACACTGATCATCTTAATGATTTCTCACAATAAATATATATAGAAACAGATAAATATCAATATGCAACACTTTATTTTTATATTTTCTCCAAGTGCACATTTTTCAAATTGAACATTTTCAAATGATCACTTCTAAGACAGTCTTGTGAAATCACAATATCCCATTTTAACTAGCTAGCCACTAACATTTTTTAACAAATCATGAATTACTTTGCACCATGTTTGTACAAATAATAACTCATGTAAAATACAAAAGTAAACTCTCCAATTTTTAAATCATGTCACACTTTGAACTGGACACCAAATCTGTTATCTGTTTCTTTGTCAGTTAGTGGGAAGCCTGGCAATGCATGCTGTTAACTAGTGTGTTGTACTCTGGTGTGTAACTTGACACTGCAACTCTGAGTGAGTCTTGCAGATGTGCATCAGTGAGGCGTGTTCTGTGTTTGAAAGGTTTTGTACAAAGAGTATGAATATGGGGGCCTGAAACTTCTCAACCTTGAAGCTATGTGTCTGTCTTTAAAAGCATCAATTGTTCCAAAGATGTATTTAAACATTGAGTGGTACACAAATGTCCTGTTGGACAAAAAACATGTACTGTATCAAAATAAATTGTATCCTTTTTTACAAGTGATCCCCTCCCAGAGAGTCTGCCGGGAAACATGGCGGGGTTCATAATAGAAACAATCCACTCATAGTGGTGTTTTCAATTTTATGTGCCAGAAAAAAGAGACGATATTTTGCAGCAGTTAATATGGATGAACTCTAATATTGTAATAGATGGAAAGCCTTTCTTTTGGAAAAATATGTTTGAAAGATGAATCATTTTTGTCAATGATATTATCAATGAGAATGGTAAAATTATGAAGTATGATGAATTTAGAGCTGTGTATGGTGATGCTTGCTCAAGCTTTTCATTTTTATCAACTAACTGGAGTAATTGGGAAAAGATGGAAACAAATAATTAATTATGGAACTACTAAATTATTAGTTTGTAAACCTCCAATAAGAAATTCTAGTTGGCAAAAAGGAACTAAAATAAATAGAAAAATATATAATTTTTATTTAATAAAGAAATCTTTGAAGGCTGCCTCATACAACACAAATGGAAAATGGGAGGACTTTTTTGACTTCCCGTTGCCATGGGATGCCATATTCAAACTAATCTATAAAACTACTATCGATGTGCAAAATCGTTATTTTCAAATTAAAATTATTTATAACTTCTTACCCACAGGGAAAATGTTAAAATTATGGAATATGACAGAGTCAGATGATTGCCGATTTTGTTGTCAGGAGCCTGAATCCACCCTGCATTTGTTTTGGTATTGTCATATTGTGTCTTTGTTTTGGGTGGAAGTTGAAAAAATGTGTTTAAGGATTGGTTTGTTTATGAAGCTTAATGTAGTTTCTGTTATTTTAGGAGAGTTCATTGACAATCATGATTTAGTCAATTTAATTATAGTACTCGGTAAAATGTTTATTTTTAAGGCCAAAAACAGATATTCACTTAGTATTACTTTCTTTAAAACATTTATTCAGTATTTTCTAATTTTAGAAAGTTACATGGTTGAAAACGATAATGATGCCGAAAAACATTAAAAAAAAGATGAGAAGTCCTCAAAGGCTTATTTTGAAAGTATAATTATGTTTATAGATTATATGATATCTGTTGTTGTGTTCCCTAATTTGAGTGACCTGGACATAATCTGGACTGTACATAAATGCTTATTTTGAAAATGTAATTTTGTTTATAAATTATATGCAATGTTGTGTTCCCTAATTTTTTTCTGTGTACATGAATGAAGGTGTGTGTTGCTGAGTCCGACTTGGACATTATCTGGACTGGGCCT
Organism: Entelurus aequoreus; assembly: GCF_033978785.1. NCBI lineage: Eukaryota > Metazoa > Chordata > Actinopteri > Syngnathiformes > Syngnathidae > Entelurus > Entelurus aequoreus. Next base: position 31,048,244 of record NC_084738.1, read on the forward strand.
GGTTTAAAAAAACATTTAAACAAATCTAATTTCATTGACAACCTGGTCTGTTGAAGATAAGGCCCTTTTTAAAAAAATAAAATAAAATAAGATAAATAAATAAAAAACATTTTCTTGGATAAAAAAGAAAGTAAAACAATATAAAAATAATTACATAAAAAATAGTAATTAATGAAAATGTTAGTGGACCAGCAGCCTATACAATCATGTGTGCTTCAGGGACTGTGTCCCTTGCAGATGAGTTGTCTATGTTGTGGGAACCAGAATATTGGTAGCAGAAAGAAATAACCCCTTTTGTGTGAGTGGGTGTGGATGAGTGTGCATGGGGGAGGTTGTTTGGGTTGATGCACTGATTGAAAGTGTATCTTGTGTTTTTTCTATGTAGATTTAATTTAAAAAAAAAAAAAAAAAAAAAAAAAAAATTTTTTAATTTTTTAAATTTTTTTATTTATTTTTTATTTTTTTAGAACAGGCCCGCGGGTGACTCATCTGGTCCTTACGGGCGACCTGGTGCCCACGTTCACCACGTTGGTGACCCCTGATGTACAGTGTATTTTGTCAACAACTGTATGTGTGTAACGTATTTCTTGTGCTGAGCATTCATAAATCAGCTGCAAAAGACGTACTGGTTGAGGCTCGCAGTAATCCGGCCTCCTGGTGGTAGAGGGCGGTAGTGATCCCAGAGATCATTCCTCGGCCGCAGAAGAAAAAAAAAAAAAAAGTTTGCAAGCGATTGTTTATTTCCTCTCGCCTGGACTTTTATTAAAAACATGGAGGATTACATATGTAAAATAAAACAGTTTTCTAAACTGGACTTTTAATCGAAGCAGGAGGTAATATTTTAAGGTAGACCAACGCCGCAGCTAAAAGGTTTGCTTTTGACTTCGGGACAGAAGACCCGTTCTTTTCAAACGGCGTGGTACACACGCAAAGGCTGGCTGTGTGGATGTCCAGCAAGAAAGGTAAGACCATAATAATGTTTTTTTTATTAAATGTGCTTTTTTGTGTGCTACAGTTGTGTAAAGAATGCTGGTATGAGCTTTTAAACATTACCCGCTAACTGCTGCCAATCACATGGTGAATAAGATACTATTTAGGGTTCATATGTTTGTAAATCTGACTGTGATGATGCAGTGCCTCACTAGACATTAACCTCACCGCACGCCACTGCTCGGAGTCTTGTTCACGAGTGAGGGAAGAGTGGATCGTGAGGTCGACAGGCGGATCCGTGCGGCGTCTTCAGTAATGCGGACGCTGTATCGATCCGTTGTGGTGAAGAAGGAGCTGAGCCGGAAGGCAAAGCTCTCAATTTACCGGTCGATCTACGTTCCCATCCTCACCTATGGTCATGAGCTTTGGGTTATGACCGAAAGGACAAGATCATGGTACAAGCGGCCAAAATGAGCTTCCTCCGCCGGGTTGCGGGGCTCTCCCTTAGAGATAGGGTGAAAAGCTCTGTCATCCGGGAGGAGCTCAAACTAAAGCCGCTAGTCCTCCACATCGAGAGGAGCCGGATGAGGTGGTTCGGGCATCTGGTCAGGATGCCACTCGAACGTCTTCCTAGGGAGGTGTTTCGGGCACGTCCGACCAGGACACGTTGGGAAGACTATGTCTCCTGCTTGCCTGGGAACGCCTTGGCATCCCCAGGGAGGAGCTGGACAAAATGGCTGGGCAGAGGGAAGTCTGGGCTTCCCTGCTTAGGCTGCTGCCCCCGCGACCAGACCTCGGATAAGCGGAAGAAGATGGATGGATGGATGGTCATGTAATCCAACAAGCACAGAGAACCTCAATATAAATTTATAAAAAAATAATGGTTGATATTTTTTTATAATGCTGGTCACTAATTAACTCAGTTAATCATTGTACAGGAACTTGTACCCAATATGATCAATATGTTTTGTTGGCCTCTCTGCTCTTCAGTATCAAACAAAGTGAATCTATTGCATATTCATGCTGAAAATGGAATGACAAGTTTTATCAGTTTTAAACTTTACTGTAATTTACAGAAAAAAAAAATTCTGTACAGTATATGGTCAAGTTCTTTTTAAATGTGGGAGGAGTCTGTTACACGCTCCAGATTGGTGACCAATAGACTATGAGGAGGGGCGGCTCCGATGTCATAGGCAGGCACGTGTACCAGGAAGTAGGAAGTGGACACGGGGGATGAGAAGTATCACTGTATAAAAGTAAGTGAGCGACGTTCCTTTCTGACCAAAATACAAATAATATACATTTACAATGATAACAAACTTTTCGGAATGAGTTGTTGTTGTCCATCGTCTCACAAAGTAGGCTCGACTAAATATAACTATTTGTAAGATAAATCGACTCAGTGAGTATCATTGTTAGCCGGTCGAGATGTTTACTTTGTATTATTTCAATACCTACGACGACTGTTCATGTAAAAACAAAATATTTTTTTGCTGACAATGCTTTGTAGTGTGTAGTAACAATATGCGTTATAACCGTCCATATGTAAAAACCTTACACAACATTATTAAAAAGGATTTCACATTCTCCACATTTAAAGCACGTTTTCATCAACGTTTCATTCACTCACTGCCTACAACATACATGCACATTACCGATACGAATGCAACCTAATACACGATCTTTGTCAGCACGGTATTATTTTAACATGTTTGTTGTTGTGGTTGCAGTTCGCTAAGATAGAAGCGATGTTAATCGTAGTTGTGTGCCTATATTATAGCTAACTATAACAACCAAACATATGCTGTACACCTGCATATTGCAACCGCAGTACAGTCCTATTGTGGAAGACATAACACCTAAATGATAAATGGGTTCTACTTGTATAGCGCTTTTCTACCTTTTAAGGTACTCAAAGCGCGTTGACACTATTTCCACATTCACCCATTCACACACACATTCACACACTGATGGCGGGAGCTGCCATGCAAGGCGCTAACCAGGACCCATCAGGAGCAAGGATGAAGTGTCTTGCTCAAGGACCCAACGGACGTGACTAGGATGGTAGAAGGTGGGGATTGAACCAGGAACCCTCGGGTTCCTGGCACGGCCACTCTCCCAACTTCGCCACGCCGTTCCCTGACAGAGTCAATCAAAAGTGAAAAAATATTACATGCTTGTTGTTCAAATATGGTCGATAATGTTTTGTATCAATTTCTCTATGTTTAGACTAAGATTGTTAAAGTCCGCTATCCCTTGCTCCCAATCCAATTTTCCTTTTATTTAATCTGGAACTATCATTTACATGGCTGCAAAGGATATCGTATGCAATGTTAAGTCTACATGCACCAAGCAAATGGGTGACTTTCTACAACCCGCGTCATCCAAATACCAAAGGTCCTAGTTCAAGACTGCCAAATCAAGATATTTGTAATTGAATTATCTTGCCAACAGTGGTGTCTTCTTTGCTGGGCTAACATAACCAGAAATTATGATCATAATTAAAGACAAAAGTATTTTTTAATGTACTTTCCCTAAATATCTCAAAGTATTTATATTCTCTTCATGTCATATTGAAGTGAAGTGAATTACATTTATATAGCGCTTTTTCTCAAGTGACTCAAAGCGCTTTACATTGTGAAACCCAATATCTAAGTTACATTTAAGACACTGTGGGTGGCACTGGGAGCAGGTGGGTAAAGTGTCCTGCCCAAGGACACAACGGCAGTGACTAGGATGGCGGAAGCGGGGATGGAACCTGCAACCCTCAAGTTGCTGGCACGGCCAGTCTACCAACTGAGCTATACCTCCCCATATATATTATGCTCCTTCCAGTGCTGTTGTTTTTAGGTTATAGAGTTTTTATCCAATCAGAATTCAGCTAGCTTATGTTGCCATGCTGTACCAAATCTGCCCAAAGCCTTCAGATTCAGCTGTGCACTGTAAGTGAACGGGCACATACAGTTGACAGACAGTTGCGATAGCTAATCAGATCACAAGTTCTTGTCAGTAAGGCCTTCTAGATGGCCTAAGGCAGACATATAATGTGACGTTATGAGCTAGTTAACATAAGAACTCTATTACCCAGCCTGCCACAGTAGTGAAGCACATGCACAGTAGCCCTGTTTAGGTTGAATGTAGCCATGCCGGTGTTTTTGATGAGCACGCTGTGGAGTAAACTTTAAGAACTCAGCCAAAATGCCTCGTCTGCATTTTTTATGATTAGACAAGACGACACATATATTTGCAGGGCCATTTTCAAGAAGGATATTTAAAGAGAAACTACATCTTGTGAGACGATGTCGGCCAACCCCGGAAGCTTGAATGGGTTCTACTAATTGTGAGTTCAGATGTTTTATTTCTTTATTTTTTTCATGTTTAATATATTTTTGCAGTTTTCATTTTGACAGTACTACATAAGATATGCTTTAATTGCTGATGCGGGTTTAGCAATTTTTAAATGCGCCAGAAAATAACCCGTTTTGTACAATATTGATGTGGTGATTCAATGCACAGTAGTGCGTAAATGTGTTTCTGTATAGTATTTCTCCAGCAATGGTCGTGTGGTGACATAAATGATGGTATTTTGAGAGGTTATCATTGAGGTTGGACTACACTGAAGGCCTAGGTGGGAAATACATGGCCCGCCACTGCTTGCCAAGGAGCGCTACATGTGAGAAAGAGCAGTGGTTTACTTTACTTTACAGATAATCTTGTGCTTAATGTAACAAATTAGCAGTTTGGAAGACTATACCCTGAAATGTGCTGTTTACATTGGCTTGAACGATGTACCCTATTTTTGATAGCCTACAACAGCTGTAAAAACAAGTCGACATTAGCATTTCTCAAATAATCATGCATTTTATGTTTATAATAATGGTTAACAGAACTATATCAAAATAAATTGGGAATGTACCTCATTAGAATTAAAAACAATACTCATGGCAGCTCCCGCCATCAGTGTGTGAATGTGTGTGTGAATGGGTGAATGTGGAAATACTGTCAAAGCGCTTTGAGTACCTTGAAGGTAGAAAAGCGCTATACAAGTATAACCTATTTATCATTTATCATTTACTCCTCCACGTTGTGGTAATTTCAATATTTTAGACTCTTGCAATTTTCTAATGATATAGTTATAGCTGGTGTGCTCAAGAATATTACTGTTAAAAAAAAAGACAAGGATGTTATAATCCTAAACAAGCGGGTTTAAACAGTGTGCAAAAACAAACATACTAGTAGTTTGACGCCTTAAACGACTGTTGATTTAAGGTGACTCAAACCAACTTCCTCCCGGAGTTTTTAGATGGGACATTTATTCCCAGTTCAGTGTTTATCATTGACGTAAACACTAGTTTTACAGTTTTGTTGCTCCTGAATGCAACTTTCATGTTAATTCGTACATTTCTCTCTAACAATAGCTAGACTTCTAATACATGTTTTTAATTGTGTGTCCAGGTGTGGCACAATGTTAGAGGACTACTCCCCTGTTGCCCAGGCGCTGCTGGGCACTCTGTTCACTTGGGGCCTGACTGCTGCTGGAGCTGCGATGGTATTTGTCTTCTCCAGTCGACAGGTACGATGGGAGAAATAATTGTTGGATCCAATGCTGATTTTGTAAATTTACCCTTAAAAAGACATAAACAGATCATTGATTTTTTGGTAGGCTTTATTTTAACAGAAAGAGAAGAATAACATACAAAAAAAAAATCAAACAGATAGGAAAATAAAGTTATTTGTTTGTATTGAAGAGAGTGAAATAAGTATTTGATCCCCACCCCACCCATCTGAAGTAGAGATGCACCAAAAAGAAACTTCTTGGCCCAAACCGAAAATGCTGAAAATTTAAACACAGAAATAAGTCAACGTCAATTATAAATTAACATTGCATTTATGGCTAATACTGTGTATTAACATCACTAAAATCGAGGCATTGCAATTGCACTATTAATATTTATACTTCAAATAATAAAACAATCATACAATTATAAAAATATTGATTTACCACTGGTATTTCAGCAATATAAAATAAAGACATTATGTTTTAATTAGTGCTGACAAATGATACATTTTGTAAAGTAGATTAATGACATTTAAATTTGGATTAATCACATTTAAATTTGGATTAATCATGAGCAATCACAGATTACTACTGTCTTGAATCATTTTAAATCAATTAAAAGAAGACCTCAACATTTGGAAACAAATGCAATTTGTGTTAAGCTAATTTGCGGTTAAAGTAAAGTAAGGTTACAGAGCATGTATGGTCAAAATAAATTGTGTGATTAATCTGCGTACACTATATACATTTTTTTTTGTGATTCATCACGAGTTAACTCGTATTTAACTCATTATTTTTCGTTATCTTGTTTTATTTTTGATATTTTATATAATAATGATAAAAAAATCTTAACGGCGTCAACACGCTCCAAAACAGTATAGAGTGGGTTGTGCCACTGCAGCGGAACTAGACAGTCATTGGATTAATGCTCAGCTTTGTCCTGCCCATTGGATGCTTCAAAATGTAAAGAGTATCTGTAAATATGAGAGGAGCAAAGTCCCTTCTGAGATGTGAGCAACCCTGGTGGCCGACTTCAAGAGCCTCTATGCTTCCCAACAAGGATTTCCCTTTCCAAGTACAAACCCCGTTTCCATATGAGTTGGGAAATTGTGTTGGATGTAAATATAAATGGAATACAATGATTTGCAAATCCTTTTCAACCCATATTCAATTGAATGCACTACAAAGACAAGATATTTGATGTTCAAACTCATAAACGTTATTTTTTTTTTGCAAATAATTATTAACTTAGAATGTCATGGCTGCAACACGTGCCAAAGTAGTTGGGAAAGGGCATGTTCACCACTGTGTTACATCACCTTTTCTTTTAACAACACTCAATAAACGACTGGGAACTGAGGAAACTAATTGTTGAAGCTTTGAAAGAGGAATTCTTTCCCATTCTTGTTTTATGTAGAGCTTCAGTCGTTCAACAGTCCGGGGTCTCCGCTGTCGTATTTTACGCTTCATAATGCGCCACACATTTTCGATGGGAGACAGGTCTGGACTGCAGGCGGGCCAGGAAAGTACCCGCACTCTATTTTTACAAAGCCACGCTGTTGTAACACATGCTGAATGTGGCTTGGCATTGTCTTGCAGAAATAAGCAGGGGCGTCCATGAAAAAGACGGCGCTTAGATGGCAGCATATGTTGTTCCAAAACCTGTATGTACCTTTCAGCATTAATGGTGCCTTCACAGATTTGTAAGTTACCTATGCCTTGGGCACTAATGCACCCCCATACCATCACAGATGCTGGCTTTTGAACTTAGCGTCGATAACAGTCTGGATGGTTCGCTTCCCCTTTGGTCCGGATGACACAATGTCAAATATTTCCAAAAACAATTTGAAATGTGGACTCGTCAGACCACAGAACACTTTTCAACTTTGCATGAGTCCATCTTAGATGATCTCCGGCCCAGAGAAGCCAGGGGCGTTTCTGGATGTTGTTGATAAATGGCTTTCGCTTTGCATAGTAGAGCTTTAAAGGCCTACTGAAATGATTTTTTTTTATTTAAACGGGGATAGCAGATCCATTCTATGTGTCATACTTGATCATTTCGCGATATTGCCATATTTTTGCTGAAAGGATTTAGTAGAGAACAACGACGATAAAGTTCGCAACTTTTGGTCGCTGATAAAAAAAAAGCCTTGCCTATACCGGACGTAGCGTGACGTCACCGGAGGAAGGACTCCTCACATTTTCCCATTGTTTACAATGCAGCGAGAGAGATTCGGACCGAGAAAGCAACGATTACCCCATTAATTTGAGCGAGGATGAAAGATTCGTGGATGAGGAAAGTGAGAGTGAAGGACTACAGTGCAGTGCAGGACGTATCTTTTTTCGCTCTGACCGTAACTTAGGTACAAGGGTTCATTGGATTCCACACTTTCTCCTTTTTCTATTGTGGATCACGGATTTGTATTTTAAACCACCTCGGATACTATATCCTCTTGAAAATGAGAGTCAAGAACGCAAAATGGACATTCACAGTGACTTTTATCTCCACGACAATACATCGGCAAAGCTCTTTAGCTACTGAGCTAACGTGATAGCATCGGGCTCAAATGCAGATAGAAACAACATAAATAAATCCCTGACTGGAAGGATAGACAGAAGATCAACAATACTATTAAACCATGGACATGTAAATACATGGTTAATAATTCCCAGCTTGGCGAAGCTTAACAATGCTGTTGCTAACGACGCCATTGAAGCTAACTTAGCAACGGGACCTCACAGAGCTATGATAAAAACATTAGCGCTCCACCTACGCCAGCCAGCCCTCATCTGCTCATCAACACCCGTGCTCACCTGCGTTCAAGCGATCGATGGAAGGGCGAACGACTTCACCCGATCATCCGTGCGGTCGGTGGCTAGCGTCAGCTAGCGCGTCTGCTATCCAAGTCAAAGTCCTCCTGGTTGTGTTGCTACAGCCAGCCGCTAATACACCGATGCCACCTACAACAGTCTTCATTGTTCATTAAACAAATTGCGAAAGATTCACCAACACTGATGTCCAGAATACTGTGGAATTTTGAGATGAAAACAGAGCTTTTTTGTATTGGATTCAATGGGGTACCAATACTTCCGTTTCAACGATTGACGTCACGCGCATACGTCATCATATATAGACGTTTTCAACCGGAAGTTTAGCGGGAAATTTAAAATTGCACTTTATAAGTTAACCCGGCTGTATTGGCATGTGTTGCAATGTTAAGATTTCATCATTGATATATAAACTGCGTGGTCGGTAGTAGTGGGTTTCAGTAGGCCTTTAACTTGCACTTACAGATGTAGCGACAAACTGTATTTAGTGACAGTGGTTTTCTGAAGTGTTCCTGAGCCCATGTGGTGATATCCTTTTAGAGATTGATGTCGGTTTTTGATACAGTGCCGTCTGAGGGATCGAAGGTCACGGTCATTCAATGTTGGTTTCCGGCCATGCCGCTTATGTGGAGTGATTTCTCCAGATTCTCTGAACCTTTTGATGATATTATGGACCGTAGAGGTTGAAATCCCTAAATTTCTTGCAATTGCACTTTGAGAAACGTTGTTCCTAAACTGTTTGACTATTTGCTCACGCAGTTGTGGACAAAGGGGTGTACCTCGCCCCATCCTTTCTTGTGAAAGACTGAGCATTTTTTGGGAAGCTGTTTTTATACCCAATCATGGCACCCACCTGTTCCCAATTAGCCTGCACACATGTGGGATGTTCCAAATAAGTGTTTGATGAGCATCCCTCAACTTTATCAGTATTTATTGCCACCTTTCCCAACTTCTTTGTCACGGGTTGCTGGCATCAAATTCTAAAGTTAATGATCATTTGCCAAAAAAATAAAGTTTATCAGTTTGAACATCAAATATGTTGTCTTTGTAGCATATACAATTGAATATGGGTTGAAAAGGATTTGAAAATCATTGTATTCCATTTATATTTACATCTAACACAATTTCCCAACTCATATGGAAACGGGGTTTGTACTAAGCTATCTTTTGCTTTGGGATGAAATACTTCCACTTGATCAAATACAAACCAATTTCTAACCTTTTAATGAATGATGTTGTGTGTTAATAATCTTGTCCTACCAAACCTACCAAACTATTGTTTGTGGTCATGTCTTTGTAACACACCCACAACATTTTTAAGAAAGTGACCTTGCTGCATTTAAATTTCAGGCCCCAATACTTAATTGAGATTTTAGTGCCTAGAAAAAGTTATTTACACTATTCTATTTGGATGATTTGTTTTCTTTCCGTCTGTTTCAAAATTTTAAATAATACTGACCACACATGAAATAATTATTTTAAAATGACATTTTATTATAATGCTTTCTAATAGAAATACTATAAATATCTGATGATAAAGGTTAAGCAGAATAAAGGTTAAGCAGACACCACTTAAAACTAGGGATGTGCCGATCGATCGACAACTGATCAGTATTTTCTTTAGAAAAAAGAAGATTACTTTATTTTAGTCCCCCGGCTGACAAGCTAGCAGATAATTGTGTATCTCCATACACAGTGTGGAGCCGCTTTCCTAAATTGATAATAATCACCTCCATTACGGCAAATAAACTGCACTTGTTAATATCTTGGGCATCATTATCAAGTTTTGACAAAAGGATGTAACAGTATTGTAAATACAGCTGTATTGTGTTTTCACAATTCTCACAATAATGCTGTGACGTGTGACAGTAAATGAGAGCTGGGAGTACACCCACCAGTGTAGTTTTTTCTGGTACTACTGAGTAAACCAATCTAAAAAGCAAACCACATATCCCATAATCCCCTGCCCAGCGCAGCTCAGTAAAAGATGGCAGAAAAGAGAGCGGAAAGCTCAAGCTAGATTTAAATTGGACATTTGGGAGCATTTGGCTTTGCAGTCATGGAAAATGAAAGGAGAAAACGTGATGGACATGCAAACTTCAGTTTGCAGATATTGCCAGACAACAATTGTCTGCTAGTCCAGAAATACAAGCAACATGAGAAGTCACTTGATTAAAATGTTATTGACGCAAAACCAAGATATTAGCCAGGCCAAACCTCAATTTGTGAGGCAAAGTTTTCTTCACTACAGCACAAGAGAATCAATTAATTTCAATCTTATCAGAAGAAATGAGAATGGGCCTTTAAAACGTGACCCCATGAAGTCTTAATGCACAAGTTAAATTGTTATACAGTTATTTGAGAAAAACTAAACTGAAAAAGATTGTTTTTAGACTTGTTGACCCACATGTGTGTTTACATTGTCAGTTGAAAGTTAAAATACATAATTTGTTATTGTTGTTATACCAAATATTTAAAATGTCAGTTTAAAGACACTAAACCAAACATTTTTTTATGTTTGGTTTAGGGCTGCAACTAACAATTAATTTGATAATCGATTAATCTGTTGATTATTACTTCGATTAATCGATTAATAATCGGATAAAAGAGACAAACTACATTTCTATCCTTTCCAGTATTTTATTGAAAAAAACCAGCATACTGGCACCATACTTATTTTGATTATTGTTTCTCAGCTGTTTGTACATGTTGCAGTTTATAAATAAAAGTTTATAAAAAAACAAAACAAAAAAAAAGATATATAAAAAAAATGCCTCTTGCGCATGCGCATAGCATAGATCCAACGAATCGATGACTAAATTAATCGCCAACTATTTTAATAATCGATTTTAATCGATTTAACCAATTAGTTGTTGCAGCCCTAGTTTGGTTGTTACTTGATCTTTGCACTTTGAAAAATACCTTTTGGTAGCCATAAATATGAATACAACATTTGAGCATGAGGTTTGTGTTTATTTACAGTAAATGTCTTTTAACATAAGTAGCATTTAATTTTCCACTTTATGCATTTTTTCTAAATCATTCTTTTTTTTTGGACATTACTGCAATAATATCGTAATGTGGCCTTAATACCATGATAATACCGTACCGGGAGATTTTGCTACTGTTACATCCCTAATTATTAAGTACGGAGGCCTGATGATATTAAGTATTAAAGCGAGGTTAAATATGTAACACGCTTAAAGTAAGCAGGAGCATGTATGCAGTTTCCCTTTAACCAAGTATTAGCGATATTGTTATTTTAAGAGCTAACGCAGACAAACTATTTTTAGCAGCGCCGTGATCACAGAGAGCTAACAAGCTTGTCGCTGCTATATTGACATCATTGGCTGGTGAGCTGCTTTCTCGCCTCGGAGGTCGTTAAAGTTTATTCTAGATCATAAATAATCCCTTTTAAATTGATAGAAGGCTGAGGACATAATCCGACAAAGTGGCCAACATCTATTTTAGACCCGGAATGGGGAGAAGGACGCTGGGTTTCACTCCCATTTTTTTCTTTGTGAGGATTATGAGTAATTTTTCATATAAACGGGAATATATGAACATCCTATCAGTCGGCATGCCAGTTACAGCAGGCATTGTACACTAAGTGATGTTTTATTATGTTTGTTGGCTTTCATATCTGCAATGAGTAGAAATCAGTGATGTCGTTGAAGGAAAAAGCGAACATCGTGATTAATGCATGGCAGTATGGTTAAAATGGGCAAAATAGGTAAATATTAAATTTTATTATGAATGTGCCTGTTACTACATTACATATATACTAACAGCATGTATATAAAACTTTGATGGAGTTGTTTTTTTTTTTTTACGCACTTTATTGACAGAATAGAGCGACTCCTTTAACCTCCATTGTTATTAGACTTTTGATTGCATTTATTTACAAGTTAGAATGCATAAAAAAGAAAAACATATCTGTGCTAGTCTTACATAAGGATTGTAAATGAAAGGCACAATTTAAAAAAAAATACAGTTCCCCTTTAAAGTTGTATTTTCCTATATTCAAACACAGTGTTACTGTTCAAACTGCATTTTATGTTACAGTAGCCAAAAATATAAAAATAAACATCTGCCTTGCATTTAATGAATACTTAGGCCTACTACGCTACTGTATATTAAGGTTGGTCATTATGGTGGTACTTTGAGAGCCAAGTTTTTTCTGAGGCGGTATGTGGTGAAAAACGTTTGAGAACCACTGGATTAGATTGATATTTTTATTTTCTCAAAATATTTTTGGTTGTTGTTTTGGTTCATGTTTACCAATTCAGGAAATAAGTCCCTGGACACAGTAGCACTTAAGGGAATATTTTTTTTTAGTTATTGTGTAATATCGACTTTGTTTTTCTTAAACAATTGTGTGTAATAAAAGAGAATGACAAACTAATGTAAATATTGTGCTGATATTCTTAAACTGTGAATAGCACCCACCAAAATAAACTAAAAAATGTACATCTAATAAATGTGATCGGTATTGTTTTTGGTATTGGTTGATCTCACTCATGGATGATCGGTATCGCAGATTTTGCAGCATAAATCCCTGATTGGAACATCCCTACTTCAAGTTAAAATAATTTTTTGAAATGACCTAAACAACTTTTGCTGAAGGGCACACATTTTACCCAGTTAACTTCTTTATTATTAACATTTTAAATTGACTTCTCTTTTCAGAAGCACATCTTGGATGGAAGTTTAGGATTTGCAGCAGGGGTGAGTTGTTATTCGTTTAACCATCATTATGGTCACATGGTCATGTCTAAATGTAACAGTAAAAATATTATTTGTAGACCACCAGTGTCTGACTCCCTATATTACATTTTTGAAATACTTACAGAGATCACAGTCAAAAGTTATAATGTGTTTACATAGAGGCATTCCAAATGACATTTGAGCTAACTAGGGAGGACAATAATCGTTTTGGCCACCTGACAACTTTATTAAAGTTGTTTTTCGCTCTGCAAGAAATGTAAAGATGAACAACTAAACAATGAAATACTTTATCCCTGGTCTACAAGTATTTAAGTGAATTATTGATATATTTCAAATTGAGAGTGCAATATTAGTCACTTGAAGTGTGCTGTTAACAGTTTGACTTCTTATAAATGCCAATGATATTTTGAATGTTTAACTGTTAAGTGTTCAATTTCTCATTTGACTGCTTTGTGTTGTGAAACCACCTACGCAAACACATGTCTTTTCATTGGTATGTTTGCTTGCATTTGTCATGATTTGGCTAATAAAGGCAGTAGAAGGTGGACCAAAATGCAGGAAGCTAGGATTAAAAAAATAAACTATTAATATAATTAATGGGAAGGCATAATTCTGACCAAAAGCCAGATTTACTTTAAATTGTTCAGTCTTATGTGAGCTCACAATACAGATTATTCTGAATATCATAACTAAATAGGAAAATATTGTCCTGTCCATCCAAGGTTTTGTGAAAGTGAACATGATACAGTTCGTGTGCATATCTGAACATATATTTCAAATTAGAAATATTAAAACAATATGAGTGTGAATGTTGTCTGTCTATGTGTGTTGGCCCTGCGATGAGGTGGCGACTTATCCAGGGTGTACCCCACCTACCGCCCGATTGTAGCTGAGATAGGCTCCAGCGCCCCCCGCAACCATGAAGGGAATATGCAGTAGAAAATGGATGGATGGATGGATGGATGGATTTACTAACCTAAAAACTAATCTTATGTTAAAAAGTTAAAGTTGAAGTACCACATTAGGTGTGGTGAAATTACCCTCTGCATTTGACCCATCCCCTTGTTCCACCCCCTGGGAGGTGAGGGGAGCAGTGAGCAGCAGCGGTGGCTGTGCTCTGAAATAATTTTGGTGATTTAACCCCCAATTCCAACCCTTGATGCTGAGTGCCAAGCAGGGAGTATCCAATTTTTATAGTCTTTGGTATGACTCAGTCGGGGTTATAACTCATGGCCTACCGATCTCAGGGCGGACACTCTAACCACAAGGCCACTGAGCAGGATCCTAGCCCTATAGTAAATGTGGGCAGGTCCTCCTTATTAATTACTGTACATTATCATTTACCGGTACTTATAATACAACTACTGTAGTTGTTAGTACATTCTATTGTATTGGTTTTCATACAATATTTCTTATCTATTTTTTATTTTATTTTAAAATGGTACATGGTAAAATTGTGCTGTTTTAGGGGACAAAAGCACTGATTCAAAATATTTTGAATTAATTTCAATGAGCGACGTTGATTTGAGATACAAGTATTTTGCCTGACAATCTCAGTTCAACTTGTAAGTTGAGGTACGACTACAAATGCTATTTTTGCAACACTGAGCCTTTCTTCTGCGTCTTCTAATTCTCTGGAAAACCAGGTGCATAAGGGGTCTTAAGACGCCGCATTGCGATACACACCACCACTTGCTGTAGGGAGTTGTAACAACAAGCGACATAAGAAGACTGACACATTATTATATGTCTATGAGTGACGGTGAACAGGTCGAACCAAACTTGTTTGTAGCGGGCTGCCAATTATGTTTGCGCCTAGTGCTTGCACATGGGATAGGTGTAGCCATGCGATTCTGTCATGATATATTGTTTTTCAGTTTGCAGATAAAAGACAGGTATCAAATTAGAACAGACAACATTTACATGTTAGCAAACTGTACAATTTGTTCATGCCATTTTAAAAGATATTTGCTAGCTTATAGTACAGTATTGAATTTCAAATATTCCAAATGTATGTTTAAATACCCTGCCTTTGACCCGATCTTTGTATTAATCAGACAAGGGATCGGATTAGGGGGAGATAATTGACTTTTTTAACTTATCGGAGATAAGCTTATGATCTGACAAGCCCTTCACTGCAGCTGCGTTTTGGTGTTCACATGGCTAAAGATTGTATTGACGTGAATGACTCCTTCAAAAGGCATGCACAAAGGGGAGACACATCTTCATGTCCAGATTTCAGTTTCGGACATGGACGATTATACAATTGATTAGTAAACGTCAATAATCGATTTCTTCATTGTAAATAAACTAATGCAGACAGTTCTGAAATTTGGCTGACTGTAGCGAGGCACCTCACCGAGAAATCCAACCAGCTCTTTTATTATACGGCTCTTTGTTCCAGTTTTGCACACATTTCCATTAATTTAATTTAATAAATGTGGGAATTAATTTAACTGTTTGTTATTACAAATGCACTGTTTTGTTCAGTCTTATGTGAGCTCACAATACTGATCACAAATGTACTGTTTTTTTTAAGTTTTAAGTGATAAACGATTATTTAGTGAAATGAAAAGAAATGTAAAACTGCATCAATATACATAAATTAAAGGCTACTGAAATGAAATGTTCTTATTTAAACGGGGATAGCAGGTCCATTCTATGTGTCATACTTGATCATTTCGCGATATTGCCATATTTTTGCTGAAAGGATTTAGTAGAGAACATCGACGATAAAGGTCGCAACTTTTGGTCGCTGATAAAAAAGCCTTGCCTGTACCGGAAGTAGCGTGACGTCACAGGTTGTGGAGCACCTCACATCTGCACATTGTTTACAATCATGGCCAGCAGCAGCGAGAGCAATTCGGACCGAGAAAGCGACAAATACCCCATTAATTTGAGCGAGGATGAAAGATTTGTGGATGAGGAAAGTGAGAGTGAAGGATTAGAGGGCAGTGGAAGCGATTCAGATAGGGAAGATGCTGTGAGAGGCGGGTGGGACCTGATATTCAGCTGGCAATGACTAAAACAGTAAATAAACACAAGACATATATATACTCTATTAGCCACAACACAACCAGGCTTATATTTAATATGCCACAAATTAATCCGCATAACAAACACCTCCCCCCTCCCGTCCATATAACCCACCAATACAAATCAAACACCCGCACAACATACTCAATCCCACAGCCCAAAGTACCGTTCACCTCCGTAAAGTTCATACAGCACATATATTTCCCCAAAGTCACGTACGTGACATGCACATAGCGGCACGTACGTACGGGCAAGCGATCAAATGTTTGGAAGCCAAAGCTGTACTCACGGTAGCGCGTCTGCTATCCAACTCAAAGTCCTCCTGGTTGTGTTGCTGTAGCCAGCCGCTAATACACCGATCCCACCTACAGCTTTCTTCTTTGCTGTCTTCATTGTTCATTAAACAAATTGCAAAAGATTCACCAACACAGATGTCCAGAATACTGTGGAATTTTGCGATGAAAACAGACGACTTAATAGCTGTCCACAATGGTGTCCCAATATGTCCGCACAATCCGTGACGTCACGCGCAAACTTCATCATACCGAGACGTTTTCAGCAGAATATTTTGCGGGAAATTTAAAATTGCACTTTAGTAATCTAACCTGGCCGTATTGGCATGTGTTGCAATGTTAAGATTTCATTATTGATATATAAACTATCAGACTGCATGGTCGGTAGTAGTGGGTTTCGGTAGGCCTTTAAAGCTGCATCAATAATCAATTTTTAATCGAATCGTAGCTCCTGAATTGTAAGGGAATCGTAAGGTGCCCAAAATGTCCTACCTCTGCTATCCACAATATGGAGAAGCTTTACAATATTACTAATCCTTGCCTCAATGGAGGAGGAACTATGTTTATTACAAGTACCATATCACTGCAGGACTACTTAACCTACTCAGTGGCCTAGTGGTTAGACTTAGAGTGTCCGCCCTGAGATCGGTAGGTTATGAGTTCAATCCCCGGCCGAGTCACACCAAAGACTATAAAAATGGGACCCATTGCCTCCCTGCTTGGCACTCAGCATCAAGGGTTGGAATTGGGGGTTAAATCACCAAAAATGATTCCTGGGCACGGCACCGCTGCTGCCCACTGCTCCTCCTCGCCTCCCAGGGGGTGAACAAGGGGATGGGTCAAATGCAGAGGACAAATTTCGCCACACCTAGTGTGTGTGTGACAATCATTGGTACTTTAACTTTAACTTTAGAGGACAGGGAATACCTAAACATACAGCACGACGAGCAGGACGGCACAAGAAGCTATGATAGCCATAAAGTAGAGGTGATCGATATATTGATACTATCGATACCTATTGTAGCATCAGTACATAAAACAACACTTAAAGGGGAACTGCACTTTTTTTGGAATTTTGCCTATCGTTCACAATCATTATGAAAGACATGACAATGGATGGATTTTTTAAAATGCATTCTAAATATTAAATAAGTGCAATCAAAATTCCGCTTACAATGGAGCCTATGGGAGCTGTTCAATTCTGCCTATAGAGCTCCTAAAGACATCCAAACACCTCCATTAGGGTTTTATATACATAATGCAATTATATATGTAACGTACAAGCGGTAGAAAATGGATGGATGGATGTAGTAACAGGCACATTTATAACAACATATAATATTTACATATTTTGATCATTTTAAGTATAGGCGGCACATTAATTTCAAAAACGCATAATGACCTTTGCTTCTTTTTTTTTTCATCACTGATTTCTGCTCACTGTAGACTTTATGAGAGCCAACACACATAATAAAATGTCACTTACTGTACAACGTCTGCTGTCGTTAGGATGCCGACTCCTGGGATGTTCATATATTCCCATTTAGATGAAGAATGTCTCATAATCCTCACAAAGAAACAGGGTGGGGGAGTGGGGAGGGACAAGCGCTTTTCGTGTCGTTCTCGCTAGTTCCAGGTCCTAAATGGCTGTCAGTGTCCCAACTTGTCAGAATACCTACTCACACATTTTCTGTGCTGGTGAGATGCATGATTTATGATCTAGAATTAACTTACAGGGAGCAAAGAAGTGAGGAAGCTGTTGATCAGTCGATGATGTAATAAACATATAATAAACACACGCAAGTGATCACGTCGCCGCTATGAATAGTTTGTCTGCATCAGCGTTTATTATAATAATAATATCACTAACACTTGGTTAATATTCAAGTCATGAAATGTAAATGGAGTATTGTTGGCGCTTTCTGATTGGTTATTTATCGGATTTTATGGGCAGAATAGTGGAGCTCCCATTGGCTCAGCTGTAAACTGACTTTTATTTACAGTTATTTAATATTTAGAATGCATTAAAAAAAATGCATCTGTCGTCATGTCTTTTATAATGATTGTGAACAATAGGCAAATTTCCAAAAATATTTTTTTTTGTTATTGTTGACCAACTCAGGGAGTAGGTCTCTGGATACAGGGAGGATTTGAGGGCAACACATAAATAGTTTAAATAGGAGCCAACAGTAACTTTAACTTTTGTACTATTCACAGTGTTTTTCTCCCAGAAGTGTTTGTGGCATTCAATTCCAAAAAAATCAATACATCATATGATTTACAACAATACTAGCACATTCTAAATTTAATGAAATAAGCTTAATAAAAATGTGTTATTATTTTTACTTTAGTTTTTTAATAAAAATTGTTTTTCAGTTCAATAATCTATTGTCAAAGTATCAGATTGGGACTAGAAATCGGATCCAATCCAAAATCTGACAATGATTTAAGGCTAAAAATGCTGATCGGTACAACCGATTAATTGGATTAATTTACCATCACTGAGCTATCACAATGAAATGTAAAGGTGACTGAGAGATTGGGACTGCCAGTACAAAATTGGTCTCCCTTTTGGAGATTTATTAACCTGGGGTAGAGCTGTTTGTCCTCCCCTGCTGGATAAATTACTTCCTCTAGGGCAGGGGTCGGCAACCCGCGGCTTCGGAGCCGCATGCGGCTCTTTGACCACTCTGATGCGGCTCAGCTGCATACTTGCCGACCCTCCCGATTTTACCGGGAGACTTCCGGATTTCAGTGCCTCTCCCGGAAATATCCCGGAGCAAATATTCTCCGATTTTCATCAGGTCAACAATATTGAAGGCGTGCCGTGATGGCACTGCCTTTATTAGCGTCCTCTACATCCTGTCGTCGCGTCCGCTTTTTCACCATACTATCTGCGTGCCGGCCTAGTCACATGTTGTATGTGGCCTCTGCTTACACACGTAAGTGACTGCAAGGCATACTTGGTCAACAGCCATACAGGTCACACTGAGGGTGGCCGTATAAACAACATTAACACTCTTACTAATATGCGCCACACTGTGAACCCACACCAAACAAGAATGACAAACACATTTCGGGAGAACATCCGCACCGTAACACAACATAAACACAACAGAACAAATACCCAGAATCCCATGCATAACTAACTTTTCCGGGCTACATTATACACCCACGCTACCACCAAACCCTGCCCACCTCAACCGACGCACGGAGGGGGGGTTGGTGTGTGGGTGGGCGGGGTTTAGTGGTAGCAGGGGTGTATAATGTAGCCCGGAAGAGTTAGGGATGCATGGGATTCTGGGTATTTGTTCTGTTGTGTTTATGCTGTGTTACGGTGCGGATGTTCTCCCGAAATGTGTTTGTCATTCTTGTTTAGTGTGGGTTTACAGTGTGGCGCATATTAGTAAGAGTGTTAAAGTTGTTTATATGGCCACCCTCAGTGTAACCTGTATGGCTGTTGATCAAGTATGTCTTGCAGTCACTCATGTGTGTCTGCAGAAGCCTCATATAACATGTAACTGGGCTGGCACGCAGTATGTACAGGTTGTAGAGGGCACTAAAGGCAATGCCATCACGGCACGCCCTTATTATTGTTGTTTGGGCGAAAATCAACAGTAATTCGAGAGAATAGTTGCCCTGAAATTTGGGAGTCTCCCGGAAATATCGGGAGGGTTGGAAAGTATGACGCTGTCAAGCGCCATTCATATAAGACTCGCGGGCCGCACTAACATTACATTTTCATATTAAGGTGCGGGCCGCGTGTCTGAGACCCCTGGTTTATACATAGCACAAAGCAAAATAAAACGTTGTATGCAGTGTTATTTCATTTTAAATTTCAAAAGAGTTTTGTGGCTCCCATTGTTTTCTTTAATTTGTGAAACGGGTCAAAATGGCTCTTTGAGTGGTAAAGGTTGCCGACCCCTGCTCTAGGGCAACTTAGTAGATAAGATGTACTGGTTTCTGTACTTACCTTTTTTCAATTTTTCTGGTGAATATTGGATTGTATTTTGCTAAATGTGTTTCTTGTGCAATCATCCACTCTTGATTGCTGATTACTGGCCCTGATTAGTATTGTAATTATGGAAGTAATGCCCGGTAATGAGAAAATGGCTCTTAGTCAAGGCTTATCTTAATTGATATTTTTTGTGCCATCTTTTGATTACATCCTTAAATATGTTAAATATACATTTATGTAGGAACATTCTCAAACTTTTTTTTATTTTTTATTTATTTTTCAAAAACATTTGATGAGCCCAGCAGCTACAATAAGTTTGAACACTGAGAATTATTTATACAAGACAGATACTTTCGAGAGGCTGGTAAAGGAACACATTGTCTCCAGATTTCTCCCCACATTCGACCAGTACCAGTTTGCTTATCTCCCTAACCGCTCCACAGAGGACGCCATCTCCTTTGCACTCCAGCTAAGCTTAGAACATCTGGAAGGAAAGGACACACACGTGCAGATGTTGTTTCTGGACTTCAGCTTGGCGTTTAACACAATCATCCCGGAGCACCTGGTGAGCAAACTGGCCCCCCTTGGATTCAGCACACCCCTATGCAACTGGCTGCCTGACTTCCTCACAGACAGACCCCAGTCTGTGAGAGTGGGCGGCAACACCTCCAGTGCCGTCTCCCTGAGCACCGGCTCCCCCCAGGGCTGCGTCCTGAGTCCGCTGCTGTTCACACTGATGACTCATGACTGCTGCGCCAGGTCCATTACTAACCACACTGTGAAGTATGCGGACGGCACGACAGTAGTGGGCCTCATCCGGGACAACAACAGGCATGGACTACAGGGAGAAGGTGAAACATCAGATTGACTGGTGCAGAACCAACAACCTGGTCCTGAACGTCGACAAGACCAAGGAGATCATCGTCGACTTCAGGAGGCACGAGTCCATCCACACTCCACTCTTCATCAACGGCACAGCAGTGGAGATGGTAAGCAGCACCAAGTACCTGGGGATTCAGATAACTGTCAACCTGACCTGGTCCAAACACACCGGAACTCTTAGAAAAAGAGCTCAGCAGCGCATGCACTTTTTGCGTCGGATGAAAAGAGCACACCTCCCTCCCCCCATTCTCACCACGTTCACCAACTGCATCCCTGTCTGGACTAGGGTTGTCCCGATCCGATATTTGGATCGAATCGGCCGCCGATATTTGCCAAAAAATGCGTATCGGCAAGGCATGGGAAAATGCCGATCCAGATCCAGTTTTTAAAGAAATTCTGGTCGGTGTTTTCCAACGCACCGATTTAAATAATACATTCCACTTTCCTGCTGCTCCCTATTTGCCGTTCCGCATTTTCCAGCACACCTTCAACACATCCACAGGTCTGTGTCCGAACCGTTAAGATGGCCATGTGAATTAAAAGTTACCGGTAAAAATGTCAGCTGTCTCTGTGCGATATAGAAAATGACTATATGGTGATATTCGAGTATACGTTCTCACACAGTTGCTTTTAGCTGCTGGCATTACACGACAGGCTCTTCTCACTCTTTCCTGTGTCTCCTTCTCACAGACAGCAAGCGCACCTTCTTACTTACGTCACATACTGTCACGTCATACGTCACATACGTATACGCCCTCGCGGAGCAGAGAGGTAGCAGCATGGCTAACGTTAAATGTGATGCTAGCGCAGCCGTGCGAGTGGTAATACGAATGAAGGAAGAATGAATTAATTCCCCCCCAAAACAGCAGGGGGTCCATCGTCTGGCAGTGGTTTGGCTTCAAGTGGGAATATGTCGAACAGACAACCGTAATTTGTCCAGTGTGGAGCAAAAGCGTTGCTATAAAAAGTAGCATTACTGCTAGTATGTAGCATCATTTGAAAAGTCCCCTGCTAGAGAATGAAGAGTGTTTGAAACTCTGCATGTCAACATCTCCATTCGGTGCGACACGCCCACACCATCAAAATGCAGAGGCAAACATTTCCAGATCAACACCGTATGAAAAAAATAGTGATTTTTGTAGTTGTGATTTCCTTCTCTGCATGAAAGTTTAAAAGTAGCATATATTAATGCAGTATGAAGAAAAATGTTTTAATGTAGACACATAGAATCATCATACTGCTGTGATTATATGTATCAAGTGTTCATTCAAGGCTAAGGCAACATATTGAGATACATATCGTGTATCGCGATATGGCCTTAAAATATCGCGATATTAAAAAAAGGCCATATCGCCCAGCCCTAGTTCAATGATGCCATTTCTGTTTGTCATGTATAATTTTGTCTATTTTGTGTTTATCCTTGAATAAACAGGTCAGTTTGTTATTACCAACCATTGTGTATTATTCAAACTCACCTAATTCAGCTGGCTAGTTGTTATCAAGGGTACTAAAACCATTTTCAACATGAATCTGACAACTAAGTAGGCTAAATAACTTTAAACTTTAATACATGCTCGGATATGCCAGACATCTTGGCTCAAGTAGTCGCAGATCTGATTTCAAGCCCGACAAAATTCAGCCTTCAACTCGACGAGTCCACAGACATTTGTAATGTAAGCCAGTTTGCTGTTTTTGTGCGCTATGTGAAAGACGACATGATAAAAGAATAATTTTTATTTTGTAAGCCTCTTACAACAACAACTGAGGCAGCCGATGTGAAGAAGCTTGTGGATGACTTCTTCAGAGACAACAACCTTTCCTGGGATATGGTTTCTGCAGTTTGTACGGACGGAGCTCCTGTCATGCTGGAAAGAAAGTCTGGTTTTGGCGCGCTAGTAAAAGCCGATGCACCACACATTGTTACGCATTGTATTCTGCACAGGCATGTGTTGGCAACAAAAACCTTGCCTCCAAAAATGGCAGAAGTATTAAAAACTGTAGTGGAATGTGTGAACTTTGTGCGAAATAGTGCTCTGAGGCACCGCATCTTCAGTGAGCTGTGTAAAGAAATGGACTCTGAATTCGAGGTACTTCTGTACCATTCTAATGTTCGGTGGTTATCTCGGGGACAGGTGCTGAATCGTGTTTTTGCCATGCGTGTGGAATTAGCCCTGTTTTTGCAAGAGCACCAACATTGTCATGCAGATTGCTTCAAAAATTCTGAGTTCATTCTCATTTTAGCATACATGGCTGATATATTCACAGCTCTCAATCATCTCAATCAGCAGATGCAGGGTGGTGGAGTCAACATCATGGAAGCGGAAGAAAATTTTAAGGTTTTTAAAAAAAAAAAGCTACCGTTATGGAAACGACAAACAGAGAACAATAACTTTGCAAACTTTCCCCTTCTGGACGACTGTGTAAGTAAGATCAAAGATGTGTCTGGATACGGAGACATTTCTGTACCCATGGAACTGAAGCAAACAATTGCTACGCACTTAGACGAGCTTGCAAAGTCTCTCGACGGATACTTCCCTACAAGAGAGTCATATCCAGCATGGGTGAGACAGCCGTTCACGTTTGCTGTTGAGACAGCAGATGTCAATGATGAATACCTCGACGAAATCATTGAAATTCAGCAGAGCCAGGTTCAACAGCAACTCTTCAGAACAACAACGCTCTCAACGTTTTGGTGTCAACAAATGGAAAAGTTATTGCTAAGAAAGCCCCAGAGTTTTTTATACCAATTGTTACAATATATCTTTGCGAGCAATCATTTTCGAGGATGCTGGACATAAAAACGAAGAAAAGAAACAGACTTTGCTGTGAGAATGACATGAGAGTGGCACTTGCCAAGGTGAAGCCACGCATATCAGTGGCCTAGTGGTTAGAGTGTCCGCCCTGAGATCGGTAGGTTGTGAGTTCAAACCCCGGCCGGGTCATACCAAAGACTATAAGAATGGGACCCATTACCTCCCTGCTTGGCACTCAGCATCAAGGGTTAGAATTGGGGGTTAAATCACCAAAAATGATTCCCGGGCGCGGCTACGCTGCTGCCCACTGCTCCCCTCACCTCCCAGGGGGTGATCAAGGGGATGGGTTAAATGCAGAGGACAAATTTCACCACACCTAGTGTGTGTTTGACAATCATTGGTACTTTAACTTTAACTTTAACTTTAACTTAATTTGTTGTGAGTTCATGCACTGTGTTGGTTTTGTTTTTTGAACAAGGTGATATTCATGCACGGTTCATTTTCTGCACCAGTAAAAAAACATATACCTATGTCTTGAATTTGAAAAAAATCACATTTTATTTTTCACTAAAGAAGGGTTCGGTGAATGCGCATATGAAACTGGTGGGGTTCGGTACCTCCAACAAGGTTAAGAACCACTGGCCTAAAGACTTTATTCCAAAAATAAAATATTATCAGGACATTTTTTCGCAATTTAGATTTTGTCAACCCCAGTCACCTTCCGATTTTCAAGCTCCGTCCCCTGATACTCAAGCCCCGTCCACGTCACAGACTTTTTCCCTCTGTCCTCCCACACAATCTCAGGTGGGGGGGAAGAAAAGTTCTGGACAATATAAAGGGGAGGAGTCTACCCCCCTCCTGACCTCCCTCCACCCACCCCTAAAGACTGTTCCAGACCGCAAGGAGCGCGTCTGGCATTCGTGTCTTAAGGGGGGTAAAGTGCCGGGAGCTGTGCTGGTGGGGTGGCTCAGCTGCGCCCAGCCAGGCAGCAACCTCCAGCCCGGCCACGCCATCGTCTGCTGCATCCACGCCTGCCACGCCGTCGTCTGCTGCATCCACGCCTGCCACGCCGATGACACGGCCACCTCCCCGTCGGCCACAGATGTGGCCGTTTCCAGGTTGCCCGCCTCGCCAAGTGCACCTGCCTCGCCAAGTGTAGCGGCGTTCAACACGTCGCCGCCACCTGACTCTCCCTCGCTGGTTGCGGGGACACTTGGTCTGGCGACCCCCCGCCAAGTCCTCCCTCCGCCCTGCCGTGACTTTTGACCCTGCTTGGTTTTTGTCTTTTTTTTTGGACATCTGGAATCTGTCCTTAAGGGGGGCTCTGTCATGATCCGTGGTCCGGATCATGTTTTGTTTAGTTATGTTCTGTTAGTTTTGGACTTCTTTAGTTCACGTTTTTGGTTTCTTGTTTGTTTTGTCACCATGGCGACTCATTAGTTTCGACTGCCTCATTTGTTTGGATCACACCTGTCGCTAATCATGAGATCACTATTTAAGTCTGCCTTTGTTAATCACTCGTCCTGGCTTCATTGTTTGCGTCACGCCTTTGCCAAGTAAGTTTTATGTTCTCGAGTCCTATGCTAAGTTTGTACCCGAGCTTCACGTGTTTTAGGCACGCTTTCCTTTTTTGTTCTTTGCCTGTGTTTTTGGTAGTTGGGTGATTTATGTTCAATAAATCAAATCCTACCTTTACGCCTTCGTCCGGAGCTGTCCTTTTTGCATCTTTGGAGAACAACCGCGCAGCAAGCTGCACCCCCGATCATGACAGTAACAGCCTCTTCCGTCAAGCCATAAGACTCTTGAACACATCAAACGTTTCTTTGTGGTGTACAGCCCTTTGTTCTTCAACTGTGGTTGTTTTTAAAGGGCTTTATAAATATAGATGGTATGGTATGGTATCAAAATAATCTCCTCAAGTCCCCCAAAAACTGATTAACTCGCTGAACTATAAAGACAATATAACATACATCCGTAAACGTAGATGCATATGCAAAAATGCCTAATATTTGTCCATCCATCCATTTTCTACCGCTTGTCCCTTTCGAGGTTGCGGGGGGTCGCTGGAGCCGATCTCAGTTGCATTCGGGCGGAAGGCGGGGTACACCCTGGACAAGTCGCCACCTCATCGCAGAGCCAACACAGATAGACAGACAACATTCACACTCACATTCACACACTATCTGTACAGTAAATCTATTTATATCTGCACCTTCTTTTGTAAATGCAAACACCTTATGCACCTTATTGCTCGTTTATCCTGCACTACAACAAGCTAATGCAACAACATTTCGTTCTCATCTGTACTGTAAAGTTGAAATTTGAATGACAATAAAGGAAGTCTAAGCCTCTAAGTCCAAGTTGAATATGTTTTTGTGCTCTCAATAGTGTTTGAACTAGTGACCAATGTACAGTGCATCCGGAAAGTATTCACAGTGCTTCTCTTTTTCCACATTTTGTTGTGCTACTGCCTTATTCCGAATAGAATTTATTCATTTTGTCCTTAAAATTCTACACAAAATACCCCATAATGACAACAAAGCTCAAAAGTGATCTCAAATGTGTCATGTTTCACCTGTTTTCAGATGATTGGACATGCTTTGTCTATACCTGTATAAGGTTCCACACTTGACAGTGCATGGCAGTGTATAAACTAAGAATGAAGTCAAAGCTATTATCTGTAGACCTCTTAGACAGGATTGTCCTGAGGCACAAATCTGGGGAAGGCTACAGAAAAATATCTGCCGTGTTGAAGGTCCCAATCAGCACCGTGGCCTCTGTAATCCGTAAATGGAAGAAGTTTGGAACCACCAGGACTCTTCTAGAGTTTGCCGGCCGTCTAAACAGAGCGATCGAGGCATAATAGCCCTAGTCAGGGAGGTGACCACTCTGTCAGAGCTACAGCATTTCCCTATGGTGAGAAGAACCTTCCAGATGGACAATCATCTCTGCAGAAATCAAACAATCAAGCTGTATGGTTGAGTGGCCAGACAAAAGCCATTCCTTCGTAAAAGCACATGGCAGCCCACCTGAAGTTTGCTAAAATGCACCTGAAAGACCCTCAGACCTTGGGAAACGAAATATTCTGGCCTGCTAAGACAAAGATTGAACTCTTTGGCGTGAATGTCAGGCGTCATGTTTGGAGGAAACCAGGCACCGCTCATCACCATGCCAATACGATTCCTACAGTGTAGCATTGTGGTGGCAGGAACTGGGAGAGTAGTCAGGATATGCAGCAATGTACTGAGACATCCTGGATGAAAACCTGCTCCAAAGCGCTCTTGAACTCAGACTGGGGGTGACGGTTCATCTCGCTAACAGGCCAACAACCCTAAGCACACAGCCAAGATATCAAAGAAATGGCTTCAGGACAACTCCGTAAATGTCCTTGAGTGGCCCAGTCAGAGCCCAGACTTGAATCCGATTGAACATCTCTGGAGATATCTAAAAATGGCTGTGCATCGACGCTTCCCATCCAGCCTGATAGAGCTTGAAAGCTGCTGCAAAGAGAAATGGGTGAAACTGCCTAAAGATACAAACCCCGTTTCCATATGAGTTGGGAAATTGTGTTAGATGTAAATATAAACGGAATACAATGATTTGCAAATCCTTTTCAACCCATATTCAATTGAATGCACTGCAAAGACAAGATATTTGATGTTCAAACACATAAACTTTTTTTTTTTTTGCAAATAATAATTAACTTAGAATTTCATGGCTGCAACACGTGCCAAAGTAGTTGGGAAAGGGCATATTCACCACTGTGTTACATCACCTTTTCTTTTCATTAAACGATTGGGAAATGAGGAAACTAATTGTTGAAGCTTTGAAAGTGGAATTCTTTCCCATTCTTGTTTTATGTAGAGCTTCAGTCGTTCAACAGTCCCGGGTCTCTGCTGTCGTATTTTACGCTTCATAATGCGCCACACATTTTCGATGGGAGACAGGTCTGGACTGCAGGCGGGCCAGGAAAGTACCCGCACTCTTTTTTTACGAAGCCACGCTGTTGTAACACGTGCTGAATGTGGCTTGGCATTGTCTTGCTGAAATAAGCAGGGGCGTCCATGAAAAAGACGGCGCTTAGATGGCAGCATAGGTTGTTCCAAAACCTGTATGTACCTTTCAGCATTAATGGTGCCTTCACAGATGTGTAAGTTACCCATGCCTTGGGCACTAATGCACCCCATACCATCACAGATGCTGGCTTTTGAACTTTGCGTCTAACAGTCTGGATGGTTCGCTTCCCCTTTGGTCCGGATGACACGATGTCGAATACTTCCAAAAACAATTTGAAATGTGGACTCGTCAGACCACAGAACACTTTTCCACTTTGCAATAGTCCATCTTAGATGATCTCGGGCCCAGAGAAGCCGGCGGCGTTTCTGGATGTTGTTGATAAATGGCTTTCGCTTTGCATAGTAGAGCTTTAACTTGCACTTACAGATGTAGCGACAAACTGTATTTAGTGACAGTGGTTTTCTGAAGTGTTCCTGAGCAATGAGGTAAAATCCTTTAGAGATTGATGTCGGTTTTTGATACAGTGCCGTCTGAGGATCGGAGGTCACGGTCATTCAATGTTGGTTTCCCGGCCATGCCGCTTACGTGGAGTGATTTCTCCAGATTCTTTGAACCTTTTGATGATATTATGGACCGTAGATGTTGAAATCCCTAAATTTCTTGCAATTGCACTTTGAGAAACGTTGTTCTTAAACTGTTTGACTATTTGCTCACGCAGTTGTGGACAAAGGGGTGTACCTCGCCCCATCCTTTCTTGTGAAAGACTGAGCATTTTTTAGGAAGCTGTTTTTATACCCAATCATGGCACCAACCTGTTCCCAATTAGCATGCACACCAGTGGGATGTTCCAAATAAGTGTTTGATGAGCATTCCTCAACTTTATCAGTATTTATTGCCACCTTTCCCAACTTCTTTGTCACATGTTGCTGGCATCAAATTCTAAAGTTAATGATTATTTGCAAAAAAAAAAAGTTTATCAGTTTGAACATCAAATATGTTGTCTTTGTAGCATATTCAACTGAATATGGGTTGAAAATGATTTGCAAATCATTGTATTCCCTTTATATTTACATCTAACACAATTTCCCAACTCATATGGAAACGGGGTTTGTAGATGTGCCAAGCTTATGGCATTGTAATCAAAAAAGACTTGAGGCTGTAATTGCTACCAAAGGTGCATCAACAAAGTATTGAGCAAAGGCTGTGAATACTTATGTAAATTAATTTATTTTTGTTTTTTATTTTTAATAAATTAGCTAAAAACGTTTTCACATTGTCTATATGGGGTATTGTGTGTAGAATTTTGAGGACAACAATGAATTTATTCCATTTTGGAATAAGGCTGTATCGTAACAAAAGTGGAATGATGTGCTGTGAATACTTTCCGGATGCACTGTATGTGTGAACATGGAGTCTCATGTTCTCTTTCATATTTTGACCTCAATAAAGCTTGCTGATGCCATTTGGGACTAAGTTCTGATTGTCCTGGATTAGAGGTGCCTCTGAGGTTAAACCCATTTTGTTCAGGGTTTCTAGTCGACCTTCCAATTTATTTGATCATATTTCAAAACAATTTGTCCCACAGGAAATACTTGAAATACTTCATTCAGGTCAGGGGTTAGTCTTGAAACCTTTATTTTAAATGCACCGGCATTTATTGACCTATGGTCCAAAAGGTTTAACAATATTTTAACCACTGTTTATGGTATGACAGAAACAATGATAAAAGACTTAATCTTTAATAACAAAGGTGAAAGCGCTTTATGTCGCTCCTCGTGCATCTCATGTTCTTCTACGTTCTCAATTGTCGCAAGTGTAAAATGGTTAATGCAGAGAATAAATTGATCTTCTCTTGCAACTTTTGTTTTGTATGGCTATTCTTGAGGAAGAAAAATTTAAACTCTTAAGAAATTAATCTTTTGATACATGTTGATATTTCATTGAAGTAGACTAGTGTCTTTCTTTTTATCACTTTTGTGATAGGCAATGTTTTCCTCGAATTTCACATTTTGTATGCCCAGGTTTGATTGATTGATTGATTGAGACTTATATTAGTAGGTTGCACAGTGAAGTACATATTCCGTACAATTGACCACTAAATGGTAACACGCAATTAAGTTTTTCAACTTGTTTAAGTCGGGGTCCACTTAAATTGATTCATGATACAGATATATACTAACAGATATATACTATCATCATAATACAGTCATCACACAAGATAATGACATTGAATTATTTACATTATTTACAATCCGGGGTGTGGAGGGGGGGGGGGGCTGACTGGGGGACGGGGGGGGGGGGGTTAGGTTTGGTTGTTATCATCAGTCATCAACAATTGAGAACAGAGAAATGGATATTGGAACAGTGTAGGTCTGACTTGGTAGGATATGGAGCGAGAGAGAGAGAGAGAGAGACAGAGACAGAGACAGAGACAGAGACAGAGACAGACAGAGAGAGAGAGAGAGAGAGAGAGAGAGAGAGAGAGAGAGAGAGAGAGAGAGAGAGAGAGAGAGAGAGAGAGAGAGAGAGAGAGAGAGAGAGAGAGAGAGAGAGAGAGAGAGAGAGAGAGAGAGAGAGAGAGAGAGAGAGAGAGAGAGAGAGAGAGAGAGAGAGAGAGAGAGAGAGAGAGAGAGATCAGAAGGCATAAGAAAAAGTATCTGCATTTACATTTGATTATTACCAATCCGGGGAGGGTGTTAGTTTAGGGTTGTAGTTGCCCGAAGGTGAACTTTTATTGCGGTTTTGAAGGAGGATAGAGATGCCCTTTTTTTTTTTTTACCTGTTGGGAGCGCATTCCACATTGTCTGCTTCTTCATGATGAAATTATGCTACAGAAAATGAATGAACGAGTAATATAATTTGCGACAATATCATTAGCTAAAATATGATTTTGTAATTGTAATGTACGTAAAAGTGAGGGTAGAGCATCTGG
This sequence comes from Entelurus aequoreus, assembly GCF_033978785.1. Classification (NCBI taxonomy): domain Eukaryota; kingdom Metazoa; phylum Chordata; class Actinopteri; order Syngnathiformes; family Syngnathidae; genus Entelurus; species Entelurus aequoreus. Next base: position 31,079,160 of record NC_084738.1, read on the forward strand.
CGCTTTCAACTTCTCATGGAAGGCCCACAAAACAATCAAACTAATTATGCTGCAGAATAGTTCTGGCGAGCCAAACTGTGCACCCCTTTAGGTTGTGCTGCCGAGGGCTACTACGCATGCGTGTAACAAGAAATAATCAACAACTAAGTCAAAGACCTCAAGACTTCCACTATTTTTTATAAATGTTTCTGTACATGCAAGACATACGGTAGAATCGAGATACCGTTTCTCTCTCACCCTCTACTTTGAAGCAAATTTCCAAGTGTAAGGAAACCTGTTTTTATCGTCAAAACTGTGCATCACTTTTATAATAATCTTTCATGTGTGTAGAATCTTTAAAGTAGGGCCTTTACTGAGGCGGCCTGACAGAGATACCAACACACTGCCGCTTTATTGACAAACTGTCACTGGTATTGGTTGGCTGTAACCTACATAAACGCAACAGCACACAAGTCCGACCGCGTAACTCGCAGACTGGCTCATTGCATTCGTTCTCTACATTTACACCAAACCCAGCACAAGTCTCTTTTCCACCAATTTCACATACACCAGTCATTCTCCTTCTATGCCACACCAATATGGAATGCACTCTCAACTGGTGTAAAAGAAAGTGCATCTCTATCCTCCTTCAAAACCGCACTAAAAGAACACCTACAGGCAGCTACAACCCTAGCCTAACCCCCTCCCCCCACCACATCCCACCTCCCCGTATTGTAAATAATCAAATGTATATACTTGTTCTTATGCTTTCTGAGCTCACTATGTTCACCGCTCGCTGTACATATCCTACGAAGTGAGACCTACACTGTTACAATGTCCATTTCTCAGGTGATATAATTGTTGATGACTGAAATATGCTGACAGGAACCCAACCGCTCCCACCCCCCGGATTGTAAATAATTCAATGTATATACTCTGATTAACTTGTGTGATGACCGTATTATGCTGATAGTATATATTTGTACCATGAATTGATTAACGTGGACCCGACTTAAAAAAGTTGAAAAACTTATTCGGGTGTTACCATTTAGTGGGCAATTGTACGGAATATGTACTGTACAATCTACTAATACAAGTTTCAATCAATCAATCAATCAATGACCAATCATCTCTCTGGTCTGGTGCCTTTACTGACTTATGGCATTTAAAAACTCCAACATGAATAACATTATTGACCCATAATTATGAGACCCTCCTGGATTTTCAATGTTGCGATCGCACCAATTCTTGCTAATTCAAATCTCCACAAATCCTTGCAATTTTGTCCCATACTCACAACTTCCCTGCACATTTAGACAAATCTCTTTCATTTTCATCAATTTAATGTGTACCTGAGACTTATCTTCAAGCCACTTTTTGGCCCCCTTCTAAAAACAAGCCGTTTTGGGTGCAAATTAACCCCCCCTCACCTCACCCCTTCACACAGACTGAACTTTCGTCCCCGCCCCGGCAGCCATGTTTTGTAGTTTTTGTGACAACTTTCCTGTAAGGTTCTGACAAATATCTTACATCAAAATTTTGAACAACTTAAATGATATTTTATGTGCTTGTGGAACCAAAAAAAATGCCTGATAAAATAATTGATAAATGTGTGTTTAACAAAACTTACAAGCCAGATACTTTCTTGCTTTTATTCTGCACATCAGCCCCCTGGACACCAGCTACACCGTCAGGAACTTATTAGACATTGATGATTGGCAGCAGCCATCTGTTTTGAGTGACTTTCACCACACTTACAGCATCCCTGATGATATAGTGAGACTAGCGGGCTCAACGTGGTTTGTTGTCGACACAAGGATGGAGGTGGAAAAGAGAGAGGAAGCAGAAGTGAGGCTGCAGGTGTGATACAATATCATTATTAAATTATTATTATTATTATTAAAACTAAAATACATTGTAGAATTGCATACTCTATTAGTGATGTTCAAAGCTAGAAATAAAGTTCTTTCAAAGGACTTACGAAAGTTATTTGTGTTCACGTCTGAAGATGAGACAGAAGGCCGTATGATTTTAGTGCGAACAAATTTGAAGCAAATGTGCTTGTCTGTTGCTGGTGTGAAAGCATGGAATTCTCTAGACAAAGACTTACAAAGTTGCAAGAATATCTTTGAATTTAAAAGATTTACAAAAAGAGACAACTGGAATTATATCAAACTGATTTTTGATTTTGATTGAACGTGTCATTTCGAAAATGCTTAAAATTTTAAGTATTATAGAGTTCGGGTGTTGGTGGAGGGAACAGTGATAAAGTCATCTAAAATAATTTGTGTTAAAAAGGGGGCAGATAAATATAAGAATAGTGTTCTTCCATCTGCTCCTTTTTGATCCTGGAAATGTATAAGAAACAAAAAAACAATGAAAGTGTCAACTGTATATGGCTTGTATGTATGCATTTTCATGAAAGGAATAAAAATAAATTATGATGATGATGATACAATATGATAAGGCTAAACATCTACTGAGTCTGTTTCTCTCCAATGCTAGATGTTGGATGTACAGTATACATGTGTATAGTGACAATACATTTCTTTTTTATTCTATGTCATGAAAGGGACAAGCGGTAGAAAATGGATGGATGGATGAACGTTAAAAACTTCACTGCACTGCTGCTCTGTAAACAATAGGCTAAAGGCTATAAGCTACGCTGCGAGTTACATTGCTAACTTAATGTATTATATTACTTTACTCGTCCTAATATTGCTAAAGTATCATTCAAACGTTTCTAACCAAGCCCGCCATTAAAAGTAGTTTTTCCTGAAAATTCATCTTCATACAGGCGCAGGTTACAGTATTGAAGCAGGACTCTTCGAAGTGGTTTGCACACACTCCGAGCAACTTCTTCACAAATCCTGACACATTGCCATAAATCAAGTTAAATGTAAGGCACTTCTTACTTCAGTTGAGGCTGAAAATAGTCCTGGGCTATATGGTCTACAAATAACATCTCTGATTTTTTCACCAAAAAATTGATTTATGACTTTTTCTGATTTTTTTCCCCTATTACCAATTAATACAAATGAAAGAGGTAATTCAAAGCAGGTTTTGTTTTTATTTGATCAAATAACACTGCATACACTGCATCTTACTCTTAGCAAAATTCTAATTTGTATAATTTTATCTTTAGACCAGATATAAATTAGTACCTTTTATGCAATCATTTTCAAAGAACTAAATTAAGCGCTTTCTCAAGGAGGCAATACTTCTGCTTGAATAAAATAGTTATGCAAACAAAAAATAAGCATTGTACATTGCATGCAAATAAATACAATCCCATAAATAAATAAAGGCATCATTAATCATTAATTGGTCATAAAAATCAATCAGATCAATGAAGTGCAAACTTAAAACTTAATTCTGTTTTGAATAAAATACTCTTGTAAATAGAAATGTAGTATTTTACATTGTATGCAAATTAATAAACAAGTAAAACATTAAGATGACGATATATTTTTAGTAAGTGGACAAACGTAGCTACTTTTAGACTAATATTGCGAGGTAGCTTACATCCAAGCCACAAGCTACAAAGAGAGAAAATGGACTGCAAATCCAGGCCCAAAAAATATGGAGAAAATGGAATGACCTGTATTAATGACAACATCCATACACACGGAGAAAATCCATGATGATTGGTTGGTGTTCGTATGATGAGTCACAATTACGGACATTACGGACTGGCCAATCAGAGGCAAGATAAGGCGGGTCATTCAAACCAGGAAGCAAAATCATTACAGACGCTCAATCATGTCACATGGCGACTGGGGGGGTCAGAAACAGACGGACGCTTCAAGCTGACCACTCATAAAAAAAGAAACATACTTGAAAATGGCAGATTAGATTTTTCCTTTAGTGATGAAGATGACATCCAGTAAACCCTTAATAATGTGTGTCGCTAGCCATAGATTTTTCCTTTAGTGATGAAGATGACATCCAGTAAACCCATAATAATGTGTGTCGCTAGCCATATTTAGACAAATGTATGCGTTTGGAGAAAACAATGCCCAAAACCTTAGTATTTAGTTGTTAACTCTGTCAAACAAAATCATAACTGCTCTTTATCTAAGACGTCCAACACAAATTTAGGAACACACATTAAGGTGAGTTGAGTTCATGAAAAGTTTTACCATTACCAACGGTTCCCAAACAACACACAAGTCATTGTTTTTTTTGGTCAAGATATAGATGGATGCTGTTTTTACTGTAGGTAGAGAAAATGAATACCATTATAGGGGTTGGCCAAAGAAAAGGTAAACTAAATCAATACATACACGAGACTTCCATGCGAACTATGAAAAAGCACAATCTAACTTCTGAAGGAACTGCAAATGTTATTAAAAATTAAAAAAAAAATGATATATACTGTGTATATATATATATATATATATATATATATATATATATATATATATATATATATATATATATATGTATATATATATATATATATATATATATATATATATATATATATATATATATATATATATATATATATATATATATATATATATACAGTCGTTTTACCTGCACCCTGTGATTCTATTGCTGAACAATTTCATAACCTCAAATTCAGCCTGGATGCTGTTGCGTCACAACAGAAAAAAAGATACATTTATATCAAAACCTTTACCCACATGAAGAAATTATAAAAATCAATCAATCAAACAATTGTTGCCACATTTATTGCAAATTACAATAACAACCCCACATTATTTTTTATACAATTGATCATTTGTTTAGACCTGGTTTTAATGTACATCACACTCTAAAATACTATCTTTGTGAAGTGTTTGCAGACACTTCACTGACAAAATAAACATGATCAGATGTGACCTTTTCTCCTTCCACAACACAGTTTTAAATCCATTCGGGGGGTTTGTTTTTCGTAGATATTTGAGAAATTAGCTCTTAAACATTGTAAATTACTTTCTTCAGACTCCCTGCTTAAGAAGAGCAATTTGGATGCTAATGCTTTTGATACTCACAAACCAGTGTCCAACTTAAAATAAAGTAAAATGTTAGAAAAAACTTTCTGATTTAAAAAAAGAAAAAAAAAATAGTTGTAATATTTTAGAAAAGTTTTAGTCTGGATATAGGGTGAGCCGCAGTACAGAGACACCCCTTTTAAGGATAGTGAATGATTTCAGGTGCAAAGCTGACTCCCAAAAACTGTCAGTCTTAGTACCACTTTAACTAAGTGCAGCCTTTAAAGCAGTAGATCACCCCATTTGTTTAAATAGACTAAAACACCTGATCAGCCTCTCTAGTACTGTTTACAAGTAGTTCACATTCTATCTCTGACAGGAAATGATTTGTTAGTATGGATAGAAGCTCATTGAATAATTATGAAATGGCATTTGGTGTCCCTCAAGGTTCTCTTTTAGGCCCTATTCTTTTTTTCTTAAGTGTACATTCTTCCACATGCCAGTGCCACAAGGAAACATGGAATTAATTTTTACAGTTAACGCTGACGACACAGAGTTGTACATTTCCCTGCCTCCTGATGACACAAGACCAATTGTTACTCTTAACCACATTTTAGCTACTAAATCCTGGATGGCAGGAACCTTTTTGCTGCTTAACCAGCGCAAAACTGAAGTTTACCCTGAGGATCTGAAAGAGAAACACATCTCTAAACTACATATATTATCTTTAACTTCATCACTTCAAGTGGAAGAACCTAGGCGTCATTTTTGACTCTATGCTCAATTTTATCCTACACATCAAAAATCTCACTCGTCTTCTAGAATACCTTAATGCCCTCATTTCCGATCTATCTAGAAAAAGTACGTTATACCATACCAACATTATTTCTACACTTCAAAATTCAGCTGCACACGTCCTGAAGACTGCATTGGAACGCTGTGTGTTTCAGGATACATTTTTCAGGATACATTTTTAGGGTCATATATATATATATATATATATATATATATATATATATATATATATATATATATATATATATCATTATTATGTCTTCATGATCTTGGGCCTTCTTACCTTTTCAGATTTGCCTTTACTCAACGAACCTTCGCAAACTCAGAGATCCTCCGGCACTGGTCTCATTAATCATTCCCAAAGTCAGAGCACACACTCACGGGATGGCATCTTTTCAGCGTTATGAATTTTCAGTATTACCGATCTATGAAACAGCTTGCCAGAGGACCTCAGGGCTGCAGATAATGTTAATGTTTTTTAAGGGCCAGCTTAAAACACAATTGCTTTGAGCAGTTTTTCATCCCAGTGCTTCCAATGGACTTCGTCGTGAGATTTAGACACTTTTAGGACACTGTTAAAGACTTAGTGCCTAGAGACAAAACTACACTGTAACTTTTTAAAAAGTCCCTAGTATTGTGTGTGATAAACACCCAAAAGGGCCCCCTTGTCTCCCATATTTTTTAAGTATTCTATTTTTTTTTTTTACCTCGCTGGGATCCCTGATTGTGGTGAAATAAAATAGTGTGTATTTGCACGAATAGATGGGGAGAAGATATTAGACAAATAAACAACTTTGTATGTATACTTAAACTTGTCAATTTCCAATGATAGTAGCTGTCAACAAAGTGAGCTATGCACAGAGACCACAGGGGAAACCACAGAAAACTAACTATGACATTTGAAACGCTGGCATTTAATTCTACTGACCTTTTGGAATTAAATTATGTAATGGATTTAGCAAAGAAATTAAAGCATGTACTCTGATCCAGTTTAAGAAACTGTTAAAACTCAATAGTACAAGGAAGAAGAATTCTAATATACCTCTTGAACCTTATCAAAAAATGAGACCATCTTATTCATCTCATTATGTGAATCACAACTTTTCATTGCAGTATTTTGCAAATTAAAAGAGATATTTCAAAAATTTTGAAAAAGTAAGTTTGCGACTTGTAGATGTTTTCTTTAAAGGGTGTTTTGCTTCATGAGCAAGTCCATGGTTTTGTAGCTGTGATTACAATTGCCGCCACTGCTGTTGCCATGATTGTCAAAAGAAGACATAGGCAGCGGGTGATCGGTAACACCCTTACGTATGGCAGTGGCCACGAATAAGGGATTTTTGGGAGAGAATTGTGAACGAGGAATTCACAGACCAGTCATGTCCTTAAATGCGAAAAATAAGTGTTTTCATCATGCTTTTGTGACACATTTTATTATCGAGAAGTCTGAAAAACCACCTCATGAGAGCGTAAAAATGGTTTAGCAACATTTGAAAAGTTTTTCGAAATATGGTTGTTTCTTTTACCAGTTTCTTTTTGTGATTTTTAGATTTTGCGCATTTCTAGGGATAATGAAAACGCAGCTTTAAATATAGTAAAGGTTTTAAGTATTACATGTGCATGTAGATGTCTTAAATACACATTTTCCCTAAGATTATATTACTCCTCTTTTGTTGAGAAACATTGTTGTTCATTATTACGTTATAGTTTGCTTTGTGCATAATTTTAGATGTTTACAAATGCACCTAATCATTGAATTTCAATATTTTGATAAACAAAATTAAGGCTTTCATTGTTCTCGATATCCAACGTTGTGTATTATTCTAACTGACCTCTTTTGTAATAATGTTAGTAAATGAAGCATACTTTGTAGTTATTTCTTCATAATTCTACACAATAACTCAGTTGTAGTAATACATTGACGTTTTTCTTGCCACCTTATGTTGTATATTTTTTATGAGTTTCCAATTACCTGAAGTCTGGCCTTCTCTGCTTAGGCTGCTGCCCCTGCGACCCGACCACGGATAAGCGGAAGATAAAGAGATAAATCGTAACCCAAGACTACAAATCAAATATCCGAGTAATAAATATAGAAACAATATCTGTAATTGAAAGTTAGAACTGTGGAAAATAACACTTCCAAAGTTTGAGCGAGACAACACAATTTAACGGCCTACTGAAATGCGATTTTCTTATTTAAACGGGGATAGCAGGTTCATTCTATGTGTCATACTTGATCATTTCGCGATAATGTCATATTTTTGCTGAAAGGATTTAGTAGAGAACATCGACGATAAAGTTCGCAACTTTTGGTCGCTGATAAAAAAGCCTTGCCTGTACCGGAAGTAGCAGACGATATGCGCGTGACGTCACCGGTTGTGGAGCTCCTCACATCTGCACATTGTTTACAATCATAGCCACCAGCAGCGAGAGCGATTCGGACCGAGAAAGCGACAATTTCCCCATTAATTTGAGCAAGGATGAAAGATTCGTGGATGAGGAAAGTGAGAGTGAAGGACTAGAGGGCAGTGGAAACGATTCAGATAGGGAAGATGCTGTGAGAGGCGGGTGGGACCTGATATTCAGCTGGGAATGACTAAAACAGTAAATAAACACAAGACATATATATACTCTATTAGCCACAACACAACCAGGCTTATATTTAATATGCCACAAATTAATCCCGCATAACAAACACCTCCCCCCTCCTATCCATATAACCCGCCAATACAAATCAAACACCCGCACAACACACTCAATCCCACAGCCCAAAGTACCGTTCACCTCCCCAAAGTTCATACAGCACTTATATTTTCCTAAAGTCCCCAAAGTTAGGTACGTGACATGCACATAGCGGCACGCACGTACGGGCAAGCAATCAAATGTTTGGAAGCCGCAGCTGCATACTCACGTTACCGTGTCTGCGTATCCAACTCAAAGTCCTCCTGGTAAGAGTCTCTGTTGTCCCAGTTCTCCTCAGGCCAATGGTAAAGCTTGACTGTCATCTTTCGGGAATGTAAACAATGAAACATCGGCTGTGTTTGTGTTGCTGCAGCCGGCCGAAATACACCGTTTCCCACCTACAGCTTTCTTCTTTGCTGTCTCCATTGTTCATTGAACAAATTGCAAAAGATTCACCAACACAGATGTCCAGAATACTGTGGAATTTTGCGATGAAAACAGACGACTTAATAGCTGGCCACAATGGTGTCCCAAAATGTCCTCTACAATCCGTGACGTCACGCGCAGGCGTCATCATACCGAGACATTTTCATCAGGATATTTCGCTCAAAATTTAAAATTGCACTTTAGTAATCTAACCCGGCCGTATTGGCATGTGTTGCAATGTTAAGATTTCATCATTGATATATAAACTATCAGACTGCGTGGTCGGTAGTAGTGGGTTTCAGTAGGCCTTTAATAGTGTTTGACATGATAACTTGTGCTGAAAATAACCTGGGAAAGTCCGGGAAACATTTTTTAGGGAAAGCCTGGGAACTCTGTTTTTATTTCTTGTTGACTGCGTTGTATTATACAATACTTGCATGTGTTTAGTTTCATTTGACCATGCTTTTTTGTTTTACTCAACTTAGGTAATGTTGGCTGCTTCCTACTGGTCTTTGCTGGCACCAGCGATCGACATGGCCGAGGATTCTGGGAAGTACGGCTCATTTGCTTTTCTGCCTGTGGCCGTTGGATTCACACTTGGGGCGGCTTTTGTTTACTTTGCTGACGTCGCCTTGCCCTTGCTGGTAAGAACCTCATCTAATTGTTACACACACTCAATTTAGGGCTGAACACATGAATGAGGACAGTTTTATGAGTATGGAAACTGACAACACACACCTCTAAGCTTCGAACCAAACGAAAAATGTTGTCTTATAATATTTTTTCAAGCGAGTTTAAGACTTTTAAAAGTGTAAATTATAGAAATCATACCTGCGTTTGGTTTGCTGGCATAGTTTTTATTTACTGTACAGAATGGAATTTCTGTCTGAATTCAGGACCTGAAAAATGATCTGTCGCAGATGTTTTTACAGCAGGCATGATATCAAGCAGCGCACAAATCTAAGAATGACTGCTGGGGTTCCCATTAACAATGGATAAAAAGTGTTTTATGTTGTATACAAGTGTCCCTGCTCAATATCTGTTTGAGTGTCATCCAACTTTTCTGCAGAATGTTGCTCTCATCTGTGAAAGGCTTGCCAGATCAAAAGATTACAATCTGACTTCTTGTTATGAGAAAAGCTGTTTTGTGGGCACAGTCAAAAGTTGTATTTTATTGTTAATATTTTTTTAGATAGGTAGAAGCATATCCATCTAGCCATGCGCAAGGGATTAAGTGCTTTGCGCACACAACAAACCAAGAGCTAGCAAACAGATTTAGACTGACCCGCAGTAGTGGTGCCTGCTCGGCGAGTGTGGCAGGGGAGACGAGCAGCTGATCCTCTTCATCTGGGTCCAGCCACCGCACTGTAAAACTGACATCATGTAATTCTGTGAATGACACAAAGCATTCACACAAACTTTCCGTCAATTTTTGTCCGCCTTCTTCTCCCACAGTTTTCATCGTATTGAAACGTTCGTTCTGGTCAGCAAACGTGTGCTACCATATTTTAAGCTTTCCAAATGTCCCAGATTACCAGGAATTCCAGGTTTTACGGGACATTTTTCCCATTGAAAACGAATAGGCCATTTTTTAAACTTGCACATTTCCCACATTTCTCTATGGATTGGGACCGTTCCACCATATACAAACTCCACTCATCTTGCAAATTCATGCCAACATACATCAGATATATATAATTATAGCTTCAATATAGAGGCAACTTATTTTTCCACTCTACTGGTACTTCAATTGCCTAAAGCGCGCATACGTGTGTGTGTTTGTGTGTGTGTGTGTGTGTGTGTGTGTGTGTGTGTGTGTGTGCGTGTGTGTGCTTTTGCACAACATATAACAAATTCCCGTGGAATTTTAATGCATTTAATCATCAATATAGTGATATATTAAGTTTACAATTAAGTATACAGTATCTTTAATGTAAGCGTACACTATCAAGGAGCCTTGGATACATCATGTTTTTGTTTTTAGTGACACAAGCATGTTATTAAGCGCACTCATGGTCGCGACCCCATCTACTGCTACACAAATGAAACCAACATGTAAGTAAATACGTTTATGATATGTTGTTAAATTAGGGTTAAACATGAGATCATGTCGCACCTTTCTTATGACACAAAGCAAAAAGTCGTGCTGTCGAATGTGTCACATTAGCTGGAGGTCCTACTGGGATTTTATCCAAAACAGCTACCTCTCATTGTCGCCAGCGGGAGTGTTGCAGCAGCAGCGTCTTTTTTGTCCTTTTTGATGCATCTTTTCATCAATGTAGAGTGAAAGTAGCAGTATGCTCTGGTTTAAACATAAAATATGTCCTCTTAATGTGTATAAAGCCAGCAAGCCATTGTTATCTACCATTGTACTATGGAAATGACGGCGCACAACCGTTTTGTCATCAAATGAGTACAAGCCATAACTCAGTTTAAACACTCTACGCGCACACGCTGAGGACAGAGTTTTGAAACTCTTCTCCCTAGCCAGCGTTTTTCAGGACTAACGTATGCGTTTCGATGTGGACAAGAGGCCAAAACGCTTACAAAAGCATGAGTTTTTAAAGAATTTGTGTTTGTGTGAACACGGCGTCAAGGTGTGTTGGAAAAGCGGGGGCACTGAAAACATATTTCATTACTGAGTGGCCACGAACACAGGACTTTCGGCATAATAGGAATTTTTGTATGCCTCAGGTAAGATGTTGGTGGGAATAAGTTACAGATGTAATGTTTTACATCAAACCATTTTTGAGTTCTAAACCAACCTTTAACAAAAATGTGAAACGGACAGAAATGTGACTGTAGTCAAGGCACCAAAAAACAGCTGTTGCCTTGAGCTTCTGTGGTCATGTTAGGACAGCAGCAATGACACGGATTGCATATGAAGGAACGTCTGACACATCACTGTCATGCACTCTTATACAAGATGATGCGCACACTTGCATACATGGACCACATTAACAGTTTATTAAGATCACTGGCGAGTTAAGGACTATAATGCACAATTCCAAATTAAAAGTACATGAACAATGTTCTTGCTCTTACTTTTGTCCTTGTTCTTGCTATAAACTAAAATTGTTCACTAGCAGTGTTGTCAGATATATTTTGTTAAGGCTCATCACACAGCTCAGTGGCCTTGTGGTTATACTGGGAGATTGTGAGTTCAAACCCCGGCCAAGTCATACCAAAGACTACAAAAAACGGGACTCATTGCCTACCTGCTTGGCACTCAGCATCAAGGGATGGAATTGGGGGTTAAATCACCAAATGATTCCTGAGCGCGGCACACAATGCTGCTCACTGCTCCCCTCACCTCCCAGTGGGTGAACATGGGGATGGGTCAAATGCAGAGAACAAATTTCACCACACCTAGTGTGTGTGACTATCATTGAAACTTTAACTTAACTTAACTCATCAGTAAAGCATAAAGAGCACTTGGAGAGCCCTTTACAAATATACTATTAAAGCATTTTTTATTATTTTGAGAAATATACCCAGAATATACCCAAAATTTACTGGCTCAGTCCGAACATGTTGACAAATGGACACATCCCACAAAATGTTGATGTTCAGATAGCCGAGGTACATAAATGCACCTCACTTGCCTTAACTGTGATTGGTGCCTAATAAGCAACTATTGTGTTGTTGTTGTTGTGGAGAGTGCTGGGGCGAAATGTTTGTGAGGACTGCTGTTGGCGTGTTACGGTTGGCAATAAAGTTAAAAAGAGTATTAGACTTTTGGGACGGCTGCACTTATGTGCACTTATGGCGGCGCATCGCATGAGAATGCAGCGGCTCTGCTAACGCTCTTGGGAGTGTAGAGCGATTTGGCAAAAAACACCCGTCATTTCTGTCAATTTCATGGCTGGCTCAAAGCGTGAACACTCTGTGATCACATATGACCGACAGACAATTCTGGATGTGGATGGATCGGGTCGTTATAGACTGAAAGATGCATGTACGGTGGACCTCCTCGCTAGCATGGGAATACTTCGTGGGCTACATCGAGCGGCCTTTGTAGCAGCGGAGTCAAGTGCTAGCGGTGACCGCCAATGGAGACGACATAGGCGGTGCGAGCGGAAGCAGAAGCGGGGATGCCGAGCTGGGCTAACAACAAAGAGAAAAGCTAACCAAAGAAACGTGGAGTCTCCGGGTAAGAAGCCATTTAAACTAGAACTAGCCGGCGTCAGGCTGGATAATCCCTGCACACATAACAATTCTCTTAGAATAAAACACAACTCACATAATGTTTTTTATTTTGTGACCGTGTCAGAGGCATACATACAATGTACCGAGGTAACTAACTATGATGCGTTCAGTTTATCGCAACATCAAGCAAACAATCTGAATATCCCCGTCGTATCAATTCCTAGATGTGGTCGAAACTATTTAAAGTGCAATACGCATAATAAACGCAACATTATTAATATTGCTACTTCGGATAATTTCAACAAACAATCCTCAAAACAGCCCACTACCTATAATATGGGCTTTTTAAACATAAGATCATTATCTTCCAAAACGCTATTAGTTAATGAAGTCATTAGAGACAACAAACTTGACGTCGTTGGTCTCGCCGAGACCTGGCTCAAACCAGACGATTTTTTTGCGCTAAATGAAGCATCTCCTCCTGGCTATACCAATACACATGTTGCCAGACCTCTTAAAAGGGGAGGGGGTGTCGCACTAATATACAATGAAAACTATAATCTTACACCTAACCTAAATAATAAATATAACTCGTTTGAGGTGCTCACTTTGAGGTTTGTCACACCGCTGCCTCTCCACCTGGCTGTTATCTACCGCCCCCCTGGGCCCTATTCGGACTTCATCAGTGAATTCTCAGAGTTTGTTGCTGATCTAGTGACGCACGCCGACAATATAATCATAATGGGGGACTTTAATATCCATATGAATACCCCATCGGACCCTCCATGCGTGGCGCTCCAGACTATAATTGATAGCTGTGGTCTTACACAAATAATAAATGAACCCACGCATCGCTACGGTAATACGATAGATCTAGTGCTTGTCAGGGGTGTCACCACCTCTAAAGTTACGATACTCCTGTACACTAAAGTAATGTCCGACCATTACCTTATAGAATTCGAAGTTCTGACTCATTGTCAACAAACTAATAATAATAATAATAACTACTATAGCAGCCGCAACATTAATGCTGCCACAACGACGACTCTTACTGACCTACTGCCTTCGGTAATGGCACCATTCCCAAATTATGTGGGCTCTATTGATAACCTCACTATCAACTTTAATGACGCCCTGCGCGACACCATTGATATTGTAGCACCGCTAAAGCTAAAAAGGGCCCCTAAAAGGCGTACCCCATGGTTTACAGAAAAAACTAAAGCCCAGAAATTATCATGTAGAAAGCTGGAACGCAAATGGCGTGCGACTAAATTTGAGGTCTTCCATCAAGCATGGTGTGATAGTTTAATAACTTATAAACGCATGCTTACCTCAGCTAAAGCTAAATATTACTCAAATCTCATCCACCTCAACAAAAATGATCCTACATTTCTGTTTAGTACAGTAGCATCGCTAACCCAACAAGGGACTTCTCCCAGTAGCTCCACCCACTCAGCAGATGACTTTATGAATTTCTTTAATAAGAAAATTGAAGTCATTAGAAAAGAGATTAAAGACAATGCATCTCAGCTACAACTGGGTTCTATTAACACAAATACGACTGTATATACGACGGACACTGCCCTCCAAAATAGTTTCTCTCTCTTTGATGAAATAACATTGGAGGAATTGTCAAAATGTGTAAATGGGACAAAACAAACAACATGTTTACTTGACCCAATTCCTGGGAAACTTATCAAGGAGCTTTTTGTATTATTAGGTCCATCAGTATTAAATATTATAAACTTATCACTTTCCTCTGGCACTGTTCCCCTAGCATTCAAAAAAGCGGTTATTCATCCTCTACTCAAAAGACCTAACCTCGATCCTGATCTCTTGGTAAACTACCGGCCGGTGTCCCACCTTCCGTTTATCTAGAAAATCCTCGAAAAAATTGTAGCACAGCAGCTAAATGAACACTTAGCGTCTAACAATCTCTGTGAACCTTTTCAATCCGGTTTCAGGGCAAATCACTCTACGGAGACAGCCCTCGCAAAAATGACTAATGATCTATTGCTAACGATGGATTCTGATGCTTCATCTATGTTGCTGCTTCTTGATCTTAGCGCCGCTTTCGATACTGTTGATCATAATATTTTTATTAGAGCGCATCAAAACGCGTATTGGGATGACAGACTTAGCCTTGTCTTGGTTTAACTCTTATCTTACTGACAGGATGCAGTGTGTCTCCCATAACAATGTGACCTCGGACTATGTCAAGGTAACGTGCGGAGTTCCCCAGGGTTCGGTTCTTGGCCCTGCACTCTTTAGTATTTACATGCTGCCGCTAGGTGACATCATACGCAAATACGGTGTTAGCTTTCACTGTTATGCTGATGACACCCAACTCTACATGCCCCTAAAGCTGACCAACACGCCGGATTGTAGTCAGCTGGAGGCGTGTCTTAATGAAATTAAACAATGGATGTCCGCTAACTTTTTGCAACTCAACGCTAAGAAAACGGAAATGCTGATTATCGGTCCTGCTCAACACCGACATCTATTTAAAAATACCACCTTAACATTTGACAACCAAACAATTAAACAAGGTGACTCTGTAAAGAATCTGGGTATTATCTTCGACCCAACTCTCTCGTTTGAGTCGCACATTAAGAGTGTTACTAAAACGGCCTTCTTTCATCTCCGTAATATCGCTAAAATTCGTCCCATTTTGTCCTCAAGCGATGCTGAGATCATTATCCATACGTTCGTTACATCTCGTCTCGATTACTGTAACGTTTTATTTTCGGGCCTCCCTATGTCTAGCATTAAAAGATTACAGATGGTACAAAATGCGGCTGCTAGACTTTTGACAAAAACAAGAAAGTTTGATCATATTACGCCTATACTGGCTCACTTGCACTGGCTTCCTGTGCACCTAAGATGCGACTTTAAGGTTTTACTACTTACGTATAAAATACTACACGGTCAAGCTCCTGCCTATCTTGCCGATTGTATTGTACCATATGTCCCGGCAAGAAATCTGCGTTCAAAGAACTCCGGCTTATTAGTGATTCCCAGAGCCCAAAAAAAGTCTGCGGGCTATAGAGCGTTTTCTATTCGGGCTCCAATACTATGGAATGCCCTCCCGGTAAAAGTTAGAGATGCTACCTCAGTAGAAGCATTTAAGTCTCATCTTAAAACTCATTTGTATACTCTAGCCCAGGGGTCGGCAACCCAAAATGTTGAAAGAGCCATATTGGAGCAAAAATACAAAAACAAATCTGTCTGGAGCCGCAACAAATTAGAAGATATTACATACAGATAGTGTGTCATGAGATATACATTGAATTGAGATGACTTAAAGGAAACTAAATGAGCTCAAATATAGCTACAAATGAGGCATAATGGTGCAATATGTACATATAGCTAGCCTAAATAGCATGTTAGCATCGATTAGCTTGCAAGTCATGCAGTGACCAAATATGCCCGATTAGCACTCCACACAAGTCAATAACATCAACAAAACTCACCTTTGTGTATTCACGCACAACGTTAAAGGTTTGGTGGACAAAATGAGACGGAAAAAGAAGTGGCATAAAACACGTCCTAAAAAGTCGGAGAAAGTTATACACTACGGTGAGTTCAAGGACCGCCAAAATTAGTAGGACAAAACGGCGCTCGCCAAATACTCGAGTCAGTGAAGCATGTTTAATATAAACAGTGTGCTTTATAACAATTAGGGAGGTTTGTGTCATGTTTGTCCTCCTACAGAAACCATATTAAAACAAAAACTTTTTTTTTTTCCCCTCATCTTTTTCCATTTTTCATACATTTTTGAAAAAGCTTCAGAGAGCCACTAGGGCGGCGCTAAAGAGCCGCATGCGGCTCTAGAGCCGCGGGTTGCCGACCCCTGCTCTAGCCTTTAAATAGACTCCCTGTTTAGACCAGTTGATCTGCCGTTTCTTTTCTTTTCTTTTCTACTCTGCTCCAAACCCGGGGTGGACCGCTAGCCTGTTCATCAGATGGGGACATCTCATCGCTGCTGACCCGTCTCCACTCGGGATGGTTCCTGCTGGCCCCACTATGGACTGGACTCTCGCTGATGTGTTGGACTTTCACAATATTATGTCAGACCCACTCGACATCCATTGCTTTCGGTCTCCCCTAGAGGGGGGGGGGGGGGGGGGGGGTTACCCACATATGCGGTCCTCTCCAAGGTTTCTCATAGTCATTCACATTGACGTCCCACTGGGGTGAGTTTTCCTTGCCCGTATGTGGGCTCTGTACCGAGGATGTCGTTGTGGCTTGTACAGCCCTTTGAGACACTTGTGATTTAGGGCTATATAAATAAACATTGATTGATTGATTGATTGACTTCATTTATGTAGCACTGAAATGAGGCACCTTGACTACTTTTTCCCCGGCCTGGTTTCCACTGTTTATCTAGGCACCAGTGCCATTATGGAATGCAGTTGTTGTTTGTTATTGAGCATGTTTGGGTTGCTTTGGATTGGTGTACATATATGACAGCGTGTTCCAGTTCTTGCCTATGTCCAACTTTACACTGCCATTGATGAAGAGTGGACCAAAAATTCACAGGTCACAATCAACAACCTGATCAACTCTGTGTGAAGAAGCAAATTGCAATGGTGGTCCCACCAGCTACTGACTGTTTTTTACTCAGCCCTCTTTGCTTTTCATTTGTCCTTTCTTTTACCTGGTCCCATGGTGACCGTACGGGAAATGTACAGCTGCGATAATAGCTAACATGAAATCAACTGGGAACATAGGGGGTCTTCAACACAAACACAAATGGTGCCATCAGTGTTTGGACAGCTGCTGGTGCCACTTTTACTGGTTCCTCAACAAACACAGAAACGGAATGAAAAGAACGCTGGGCAAAGAGAAAGATAGATCAGGTAGGATTGCTACAGTTGACAGGGGTGTGAGAACCCGTATGAGTTGATAAGGTAACAAAAAACAACCAGTGAGAAGTGTGAATGGGGGAGAGCATGATGGAAGGCATCCCTGGCTTGGCTTATTGATGATGATTATTACCTCGACATCTGTACTTTCCCTAATCTTTGTATTTAGTTTCTAGATTTAGAATACAGGAAATTTAGGTTTTTGTTTTTAATTGTTTCTTTGATGCTCAATTTTCTTTAATGTGAACATAATTAGCTATGTGAGTATGAAGCGTTTTTGTATGTACTTTAGTATAATGTATTTGCTGTCCCTTCAGATACAACGTCAGTGTTATCTTTCACATTTCTGTCTTTTGTCTTTCACTTTACAAAAGCTTACTAACCAATGGAGGCTGGTGGCAAAGAGGGACTTCGGATAAATTGCGTCATGGTACATCATATATCAACGGTTCTGTGCTCCCTGTCCATCGTATACAGGAGCCATTTGGTCAATTGGACAGAATGAACAACGACCAGTGCACAGCAAACACATGGCATTTTCGGTGTTTGCTGTATCCGGGGTTGTCTTGTACTGGAGTGACTGATTTGAATGTTTGGTCATGGTTACCAAGGGTGAAAGTTAAGGCTTTGTAACTGAAGGACACTTCTGTAAGATGACATCAAGTTTATTTTGAACAGCGTCTTCACACATCTTTCAGCCTTCTTTAACAATGGGGAAGAACCTTTGCCACGGCAGTGGTTTCTTTAACGAGGAGCAGTGCTGTCACTTGGTCAGGTAAACTACTGTAAATTCTGGACTATAAGCCGCTAATTGTTTCCTACTTTTTGAACTCTGCGGCTTATAATAAATACAGTGCAACTAATATATGGATTTTTTTTGCTGGCGGACATAATAAAAAGCAAAAAAAAAAAAACCAAGCAAATACACCTAGAATGTGTTTTCTTGTTTGTGCTATGGCCCCATCTTTTGGACAAGTTGCTCACTGCAGGTTATGCACTGTTCCTACATTTACCGAAAGTGTTTTCAACAGGAAGTAGAGAGCCAGTCAGTCCTCTAGCCATCCGTAACGGTACTACTCTTATACATTCTTCATTCATCACTCCAAGCAACGTTTGTAAGTTTTACAGTATAACTAAAACTGTTTTGTTTACTAAAGTTGGCTAAATACACAAAAATATCAATACTATGGTAGCATTGGCTACTAGATAAGACCAAACGAATCATAGAGCGCTGTTCAGTATCATGGCCACTGACCGGCTCACCCTCAGGCAGCATCCAGTCCTGCCTTTAAGGTGAATATGGGGGTATGTCTAAAAGGTTCTCATATTTGAAAAATATGAGAGCCTTTAATTTTTTTTAAATAAAAGGTTTTTATGCTATAGCTATGAGCATATTTGATTTATAATTCCTACTTAGCGAATATCCATTCACCACGGTCCAGTCCGGAACCAATTAATCACAATAAACAAGGGGTAACTGCAGTACTTAGATTTTGTTCAGTTGTATCATATCATTGCTTTGTGCTGAAATAAAGAAGACAGTGTATTACATGCTCGCTGCTATCCCTAAGGGCTTTTTTCTTAGGCTAGCTAATTGTCTTTGCATTGAAACTTCTCAACAGTGCAACAATCTAATACTGTATTACCTACTATTATCACTAAAACTACCAGAGGTAGGAGTAAGTCAGTGTTTTCTATGTCTCAAGTAAGTCTCAAGTCTTTTATTCTAAGTCTCGAGTTAGGGATGTACAAGTCCAAGTCAAGTCTCAAGTCATTGATTTAATATTTTAAATTCCTGTCAAGTAATATACACTGTCAAGTATTTATATTCAAAAATATATCTGCCATTTAAAAAGGTAACGCATTATATATGACATATATATCTATTGCGATTTAAATTGTATTGTAATCTTAATTACTAAGAAACCTTACATGATAAAGACTTCTATTACTCTCTTGTTCATGCTTTAACCTTATAGTTACTGCTAAGGTACGGACATGAAAGTCACTACACACGACTGTCCTCACTGACGGTTTAACATTATCAATAGAGCGCTAAACAGTGGAGTAAAATATAAGACTACTTCTATACAGGTGAACAAAGAACAACATACATGTTAACAAGAAAGACTTAACTTAGGCAATTATGCGCTGTACCGCATATAAATAACAATTATCGCAACATGAAGTACTCCCGCAATACTACGGCCGAGCACCAACACCCTTCTTTAAGTGGGAATAAGCTTTGATCTGTTAGAATAGTGCTTTGATCTTAATTTTATTTTAAATTTTTTCATTAATAGTAGATGTTTTGACATTTAAAACGAAGTAAACTGCATGAAAATTAGTTGAAAAATTAGTAAGTTATGATACGTTTATTTTCATTGTACATGAATTGTAGGGACCATTGCCCGAACCAAGATGGCTGCCACATTGACGCGTCACGGCAGGCTGCTGTTGCGCCTGTGTTTATTATGTATCTGTGGGGAGTTAAGTTTTTTTTCGTCATTTTGTGATGCGCTAGTTCTATTGTATACAGATTTGTTTTATTGTTTGTTGTTAGTTATTTTTCATTATTTTCCCCACAGTATTGCAGTAGTTAGTGTTTTACTTACCTTTGTTTTTTGTGTTGTATTTTGTGTTAAAGTTAAAGTACCAATGATTATCACACACACACTAGGTGTGGTGAAATTTGTCCTCTGCATTTGACCCATGCCCTTGTTCACCCCCTGGCCGCGCTCGGGAATCATTTTTGGTGATTTAACCTCCAATTTCAGAGGGGGTTACCCACATATGCGGTCCTCTCCAAGGTTTCTCATAGTCATTCACATTGACGTCCCACTGGGGTGAGTTTTCCTTGCCCGTATGTGGGCTCTGTACCGAGGATGACGTTGTGGCTTGTACAGCCCTTTAAAACACTTGTGATTTAGGGCTATATAAATAAACATTGATTGATTGATTGAATTTCAACCCTTGATGCTGAGTGCCAAGCTGGGAGGTAATGAGTCCCATTTTTATAGATTTTGGTATGACTTGTTTTGAACAGTAAGTTTAAACAGCTTGTTGTGTAGCCACTTCCTCGCTTGTTTTCAATTGTGTTCATACGGTTAATGTCAAATATGTCAGTAAATGTATTTCTTAGTAGAGCCAATGGCACCATGAGGAATGTCTTCATTCCATTGTCACTGTTCTCCCTTTGCATTTGCCCATGGTTGTTGCTGTGACATGATCCGGCCATTCTGCTAATATGCTTATTATGTGAGCAAAAATTCCATACATTTTACTTAATCCCTCATCCAAAGAATGTTTTCAAACAACACATTTCTCAAATATTTTTAAGTCATCCGACTAAAGTCTGTGTCAAGTTGATGTCACATTGATGTCAAAGTCCAAATCGAGTCGCCATTCTTTGATGATATTGTCAAGTCGAGTCCAAAGTCATCAAAATTGCAACTCGAGTCTGCCTGGAGTACACACCTCTAAGTATTACTCTTTACAGCTACTACTTTTAAGGATTATGCCCTCTATTTAGTATGTTAAAAAATAAACATCAGGTCAAGCTCCATGATGACTATAATTGCCAAATTGAACAGGACAACACAAGAGAAGTACTGTAGATTTGTTGCAATTTCTTTGAAGTAACTTTCCAACTCATGAGGAATTAGCAATGCATTATTTTCTTCTAAGAACTGTACCATATGGAAACAACATGTGGAGGTCAGAACAAACTGTTCAAGGAAACAATAAGCATGATGTTCCCTAATAAGGCTCTGACAATCAACAGTAATGATTGACTGTATGCAAGAATGGCAATCAGGGCCATAAATAGGATTTGACAAATACCAAGGTCCAAGAGAAGCTTTGAAAGGCTAAAATCATGGGTATTCCAGCACCATCCATCTATCCATTTTCTACCGCTTGTCCTTTTTGGGTCGCGGTGGGGCTCGAGCCCATCCGAGCTGCATTTGGGTGGAAGGCAAGGTTACACCCTGAACAAGTCGCCACCTCTTCGCAGGGCCAACACAGATAGACAGACAACATTCACACTCACATTCACACACTAGGGACCATTTAGTGTTGCCAATCAGCTTATCCCCAGGTGCATGTATTTGGAGGTGGGAGGAAGCCAAAGTACCTAGAGGGAACCTACGCAGTCACAGGGAAAACATGCAAACATGCAAACTCCCCACATAAGGACCCCAAACACGGGAATCGAACCCAGTACCTTCTTATTGTGAGGCACAAGCACTTATCACTGTTCCCAGCACCATCTAAATAATACAAACTTTCATTGAGGTACAACTATAATATGTTATATTAGCTAACATCTTTGACAATTAGCATGATTTTGTAACAGTCGACTTTTTTTTAATATGCTGAAGTTTAGCATATTAAACAATTTCAACATCATTAAAACATAAATTTAAAAACCATACCAAAATTTCTACCACGATTGGGATTTGATCCCAAGACATTCTGTTTTGCAAAGCAAGTGCTAAAGACCCCGCCACAAAGCCACCGGAAGGGAATACGGACCATGTGTGTTCATATTCTAATCCGGGACAGAGCATGACTTGGCCAGGAATAAGGTTTTGGGTAAAATTTTAAATGTAGCGCCTTGTGATTCAATAATTTACATGTTAATGTGCTTCTTAATGCAAAACCGGCCTCCCCGCTGATCGCGAAGCCCTACGCGAAGCCCTATGCATGTTCTGCATTTTGGGCTGGGCGGCACCTGACTGACACGACAACGTTATTATACCGACAGCGTTTCACATGAACCAACGTTAGTTACGTCAGTATAATTTAATGTTAACGCTAGGTTGACAGCACATTTCAGATCTGATGATGTTTAAGTAAAAGTGGACTTCATTGCGTTACCTTGTTGGTGTTTTAGCGTGCTGTGCATTACCAAAGTTTGTATATTAAGAGAGGATGATCTACCGCATGATGTTGTAAAATGCACACAATGTGCTACAAAAAGGACATTCACAGTCAAGTCGTATCATCTTCTTTTTGTCATTTAAAAAAATAGGACATGACCTTGGTGTCCTCAGTGGTAGTTATGGCCGTGATGGCAATTGTTTGTTGCACAATTATGAACTTCTTGACTTTCTTTCCAAGATTATACACGACTGAAAACTCTCAGGTTATACTACAGTGGTATAGCTTTTATGCACTTAGTGCCTCAATTTTTGTCGCAACAGTCTATCCAAAACCTGCATTTAAGATACTTAAAAATACATATTTGTAGCTATAGTTTTTTTGAGCATCTGGCTGTCATTTTTTTTTAGTATCATTTTTTTCTAATGTTATTTGGGTGCCTTTCTGGCTGTATTGTGGAAGCAGTCTCTAATAAACATTGTTTGGAACAACACCAGTTCTTTGTCTTCTCATGCTCAATGTTAGAGTGTTGAGCAGAATTTGCCAGGTTTCATTTTGTTGCTTTGCTCCCACAATTGCTGTCGGAGAGAAAGCATCCAACTAAAAAGGTTTGTTCCTTTTCTTTTTCTGACAATGCATATGACAGCCTATTTTAACCTTTGCACAAAAGGGCTTTGCTGACTTTATATCATTATATTTCAAACATGGAAAAGAAAAGACCAACCTTGTGATTATTCAGAGCTCAAAAAATGTGTAAAAAATGTTGTTGTTGTAGGATAAAAATTCTAATCTGCAAAATATCTTTGCAAATAAATGCTAAACTGGGCACTTTCCCACACTTCTCTGTACAGTCTGTCCTAAAGAGGTTAAGACCATTTTAGACCCATTCTTTGTCTTAAAAATATCATGAAACTGTATTTATTTTGCACATAAAATTGATTCTTCTGATAAGTAGTACTCTGTAAAACCTGGTTATGGATATAAAAGCATAGGCAAAAAAAAAAACATTATCGACATGTACAAGGCAGCTAAACAGGCCAACATTAAAGTGCAA
This sequence comes from Entelurus aequoreus, assembly GCF_033978785.1. Taxonomy (NCBI): domain Eukaryota; kingdom Metazoa; phylum Chordata; class Actinopteri; order Syngnathiformes; family Syngnathidae; genus Entelurus; species Entelurus aequoreus. The sequence continues at coordinate 31,102,937 of NC_084738.1, forward strand.
TTTAAAGTAACAACCGGCACATGGCTAATTTAAACATGAATTGTGTATTTAAATTGAGTCGTGGACAGGGAGTGGCGACCCACTCCAACATGTGAGCTCAAATCCACATTCAATAGGTTGTACAAAAGAAATGCTTGGATTATAGCCTGCGTACACTTTAATACATCTGAATTTTTTTTGTGTGTGTATGACGTTTTCTGGATTTGAGCATACACAATTTTTTAGTCAAACATCCACACAACTCTTAGTACATAAAGTCTACTATGAAGTAGCTTCTTTAACTTTGTCAAGCACATCTGTCTTTTTCAACAGTATTTGCAAAGATTTGAGAAATGGCACATGCACAAAAGTGTGCTTTGACCATTCAACAATATATTCCACAGGTCTAATTTATGGAACATTTGATTAATAAAATGTTCTCTCGGCAGCACGGTGGCACAGGGGTTAGTGCATGTGTCTCACAATACGAAGGTCCTGAGTAGTCCTGGGTTCAATCCCAGGCTCGGGATCTTTCTGTCTGGAGTTTGCATGTTCTCCCCGTGACTGCGTGGGTTCCCTCCGGGTACTCCGGCTTCCTCCCACCGCCAAAAACATGCATCTGGGGATAGGTTGATTGGCAACACTAAATTGGCCCTAGTGTGTGAATGTGAGTGTGAATGTTGTCTGTCTCTGTGTTGACACTGTGATGAGGTGGCGACTTGTCCAGGGTGTACCCCGCCTTCCGCCCGAATGCAGCTGAGATAGGCTCCAGCACCCCCCGCGACCCCAAAAGGGACAAGCCGTAGAAAATGGATGGATGGAAAATGTTCTCTCCTCTTTGCTGTTGACAAGAGTCCTTCAGATGTGACAAATCTATGCAATACATTACTTTTAGAAACTGAAACTGAGATCTCACTCACCATTTTGTCAGTGTATTGACAGTTGTTTTTTTTATACATCTATAATTATATATATTATATAATTATATGTAATTATATTTTTTTACCCTCTTCACTGAGAAATATTTATTCAGATGTATGCCTTAATCATAATGTTGGGTGACATGGGTCACATCTAAAACATTTCGCACAGTTTCTTCTTTGTTACTTTCAGAACCTTAATAGTCTCTGCATTTATGGGCATTAATTGTCGGATATACATTGGTCTTAAAACTGCAGTCCTTGTAAGGGTATGGCACTTTCCTTTTTAAATGACCTCTCAGGTGATCAAGTGTTTGATGTTCTGCAAAAGGCTGTTCAAAGGTGCATAAAGAGCAACAAAATCCAAATCTACGAAAAGCTTAGCTGTTAGCTAGCGCCTAGCTCAACAGAACCAAGCAACGTCGGTGGCAAATTTGACTATTTTGTTTTCTATACTCCAAAACAGAATGCATATTTAAAACTTCAGTAAGCATCTTCTCATCTAAAGGTTTCTTTAAAAAGGCCTAATATCCACATTTCTAAGGCTACTTCACCATAATTGTAGAACCTGAAATGTTGTTGTGACGATTAAAGGTTATGGTAAACACACGTGAACATCTCCACAGTATAATATGGCATAAGGCAGGGGCAATCTATTGTTTCTACAATGTATTTAAAGTGTCTGGCCCAAGTGCCTCTTTAATAGCCTATTTTACATTTTTACAATTTCAATTATAATGGGCTGCAATGTTATATCATTGACTATTTGTAAATTGTTTACTATCATTTGTATCAAAATGCAAAACAAAATTATATGGAGTAAATGTACAGTTAATAAATTAATTGGTCAACTTGACTCAAACACCTAACATTAATACTACTCGTTGTGCTACAAAAACACAAAATTACTCAATTCAAGTTATTACATCATCTTTTTATTTTACAGTTTTGTTAACCAAGTGACAAATGGTTGTTATAACTTTTGAACAACTGAGATGTAGAAGCACAATTTGTTCACTAAAATTCACTTCATGTACTTAAGAGTAATTGTGAGGACAGTTTTGCTAAAATACTGTATATCTAGCGGTAATATAGCTAATGGAGTATTTCAGAAGGCTATAGACAAATAACTACCCCAGTGAAGCAATTGAATACCTTTTTGTCTTTTCACAACCTTCACCCTTACTGCCAACATATGCACATTAGCATATTTTGATTAGTCAATTTAATACAGACATACAGTTGCTGATGAATATAAATGAAAGTACAGTTAAAATCCCCTAGCCTTCAGCCACAAATGAGCGATTAATTAGTCAATAATGAATACATTTAGACATGAACATCTACATATGCATGCACACACACTCACAGCATAGAAATTACTTTGCAACACTTGCTTATTGTTGTGCCATATTTATATTTTGGGATTCCCCACCTTGTTTTATTGTGTTTGTGTATTGCTGGATATCCATGAGAGTGGTTTGACACTATTGGGTTAATAAAACATTGTAATTAAATACAACAAATCAGACAACGTTTGAGAAAGTCAGTGTTCCCATTTCATAACATTATTCTTATTCTTTCATCATCTTAAAATATAGCAACTACTTGAAATAAGCACCTGCATGGATGTACAGAGTAGCTCTGTGCAGTTTTGTATTGGTGTAAATAGTAGGTAGCCTTTTTTGCACATTATTGTGTCACACTTGGGGCAGCAGCAAATTAATTAAATCAGTGCTCAGTACTTCCTGTTCCACAGCAGGATTGCTTTGATTTAAAAACACCGCTTAGTCACAGGGTTTAAACAACAAAGCAGAGCTTCAGTCTTATTGATTTTCTCTAGACTTAATTCAGGCTGCCATTATTTGGATGCAAAGCTCAGGTTGCCAAATTGGTTGGTGAAGTGATCATTTCACGACTTCAGCCTTTATTGGGAAAATCACAATTGGTGTTCACTGGTGTTAGGAATTGCAGAGTAAGTTATGATACATTCGCTATATTGTGTACAGTAACAGCAATATCAGGATACAGATCTTTAATCTATGACAACATTGCAACATAATATTATCCATATAAGTCACACTTCATGTCTGAAAAAGGGATAACTTGCATATACGAAACTCTGCACATTAATGGCCTAGTCAATTAAGATCCACATAACAGACTCTAAACAGTGTGTGCAAACTATAAAATTGTGTGTACTATTAGTAAACGTGTTAAGTATGATCTACTAAGACTGCGTGTACAATTGATAACATGTGCAAAAGTGGTGCACACCACCCTATTTAAATGAGGATCTTGGGTGTACTACGCGCCCCGCCCCGTCTGTCACCATGGAGACACTCATTTCCCTCCTCATTAAGCAATCAATCAATCAAACTTTATTTATAAAGCACCTTTCATACATGAAATGCAACGCAAAGTGCTTTACATACTTAAAAACAATACCCCAATGATCCAGATGCCCCATTATCACATGCACGGACACAAATACCAAACACACACAAACAAACACACACACACGTATACACACACACACACACACATGAACATAGGAATGCATGGCTGAGTACAGAGGAGACATGTGAGTAAACACTATCACAGGAGCCACCTGCACCAGGAGGTCATCAGACCATAGCCACCAGGACGCTGACACAAAGCGCCCCACAGCACGGCCGATAACCCAGTCTGAGGAACGTTGAAAATAATAAATAATAAAACCTGTAAAATAAGTAAGAACCATGAGTAGAGATAAAGGACAAAGTACAAGTACGACATATGAAGATAAAAAATAATAATAAATAAATAAATAATAAAAATAATAAACAAATAAGAGATAAAATAGAATTAATATACAGTAAATATATAAGTATTAAATATAATTAAATAAGATCTTGCATAACTAATAAGATACAAAGTAAAGTACGAATGACTTTAAACAAATTAATTGATATAAGGTAAAAGCCAAATCAAAAAGATGGGTCTAAAGCCTGCTCTTAAAAACATGAACATCCTTCGCAGCCCTGAGGTCCTCCGGCAAGCTGTTCCATTGACGGGCCCATAAAGGTGGAAAGATGCCATCCCGTGACTTTGTGTCCTGACTTTTGGAATTATTAGGAGATGAGTTCCGGAGGATCTCATGGTCCGTGAAGGTTCGTAAGGTGAAAGCAAATCTGAAAGATAAGAAGGCCCAATACCATAAAAAAAATATTCGTAAACCATAAGAAGAACTTTAAAATTGATCCTGAAACACACGGGGAGCCAATGCAGACATTTTAAAACTGGTGTAATGTAATGTAACTACAATATGTGTCACTTTTTTGGGCATTTTAGAAGCAGTCCTGCATAGGGATACACAACAAGACTGCATAGGGATACACAACAATCCCGTCCCACAGGGCATTTCCTGTGGGACGGGATTCGTCCCCAGGGATTCGAATAAAGAACCAACTCTTTTTCTTTACTATAGTGGCCTCGATAACGGGAACCGGTTCTCAAAAAGGGATTCGAGTCCATGGAATCGGTTCTTTTCTTATCAAACAACCGGGAGAACCGATTTCGAACATCATCCCTAATGGACACTGTTTTAAAAAGGCAACAGGAGCAAAGCTGAGTTCGGTTGTACTTTATTGAAGTATTTATCAATGTACTCAGATTATGTTTTGATCAATCCTCATCCACAACTCCATCAAAGTCGTCATCTTCTGTGTCCGAAATGAACAGCTGGGCAAGTTGTCCATCAAACACGCCAGGCTCCCTCTCGTTATTTTCAGAGTCAGTCTCGTTGCCGTGGGGCTCCTTGGAAAAAGTAAAAGCCGACTTCTCTTGCCCCGTGGTGCGTATCGATTCACTACCGTGCTGATCCCCTTCTTCTCCACAGTGTGCTTCACCGGGATGTCGAAAGTGAACGGCACGTCGTCCATGTTGGTGATGTGTTTGTCGGCTTTTTTTTTATTTACAACGCACATAGCAGCACTATATGCTCACTGGGGGAGTGCCGTCAGCGTCCTCTCTCACCTGAAATCTTCACCGTTTAACGTCTGCATGCTGTCCTAAGTCACGTCCGTCTTTCCTTCATATAAACAGCGTGCCGGCCCAGTCACATAAAATCTACGGCTTTTGGAAGTCAGTGCACACACAAGGTGCACACACAACAACCTATCTGGATTCGATAATAGATTCGATAGGGAATAGGTTCAATAAGAGGATTCGATAATGGAATCGACTTCGATAATTTCTAAACAAACATCATCCCTAATTATCAGTCAATCAGTTTAGAAGCTCTTTAAAACATTTGTGCACATCAATACCAGATCTGAACTTCCAAATTATGAACAATTACTTTCCATTCCACTGTCGTCAACTGATGAATGCAAAAAAGCATATTGATGGATGACTAGTGAATTGCTCAGCCAGGTGCGTGGGTCTGTCTCGACAGATAAAACAAAGTCTAGGTACAAAATGCATTTGGAAACGAGGCTGAGTGAATGTCAAGTCGCTTTGGGGTGAGAAGGTGCGTCACATAAGGACGGTGCCAGCAAATGCATCAGTTGTGACTCTCTCCCTCTTATTAAAACTACCTCTCAGGGGGGGTTACTTTTCAGCAAACTTGAATTTTTGAATTGAAAGTAACATAAAAAAGGGAAAGAAACATAATGGAAAATGCTACGTAGTAACACAGAAATTTTCACCGAGTGTTTTTAGTTTATAAAGTACTTTTTCCTAATTTGCACAAATTGCATTATGGGTTTAATTACATCCCACTGGAAGATACTGTATATCTTAACCCAACCGGTTAAGACAAACGGTCGAACCGCAGAGCTTTGGTTCTCTTTGAGGTTTTGTTTGCCTAGAGGGATTTTACTTTGCTGTTGGTGCCAAGTGCCTACTCATGTGGGATTCAGTTGGTTGTCTTATAATGTATGAGGAGCGTAAAGTGCTTTGAGATGATTTCTGTTCTGAATTGATCCTGTAGAAATAAAAATGATTTGACCTGACTATGGTTTCATGCAATCTGCAATTGATAATTGTTGCCACATAGAACATTTGCAATTACTGTGAGTAAACACAATGTTGCATCAGTTTTGGCATTTTCTGCTTTAACCAAACTAAACTTTCGAGTGTAAACAGAATCTAAATCCTTTACATTGTGTAATTCCATTATTTTTACAATACACTAAGTTTAGAACTACAATACAGTTTTCATTATGCTTAGTCACTTACTTACGACTACACAGAACCATTGAATGATTTTTATCTTCCCTCCCTCTCTACTAACTATATTATTCTATGAATATTAACAACCATGTTTATGTAAGAATAAAGTAAACTATTTTTGCGGCACATACCCACACATTATCATGAGAACAACTGCAGGGTACCTTGTGGGATACAATCTGGTCGTTCACGATCATGCATTTTTAGTTAGATACTCCATTAGTGATTCAAAGCTTACCTCACAAAGCAGATGGTTTGTTTCGCTCATGCAGTTTGAGTTAAACAAATTACACTTCCATCTACAAATTTGAGAGATATGAAGTTATGTTATGAAATCTTGTGCATTAACAACCCTTGATAAATGTGAAACAAACTAAAACCTGATATGCCACATGGTTTGTTTTGCAAAGCCATCTGGTGAAGAGATTAAAAAACAATTATAAATAATGGCAAACCTTTTCAAGAAAGTGTACTGTAATTGAAAAAAAAAATGCACCAAATGTTTGTCTAAGGCGCTGTCGGGGAAAGGAAATGCAACAAACTGATCACAATTTTTTTTAACCAATTTTGAAACATTATATGTTTTAACAAGATCCTATTGGGAAATATTCCTGTCAAGAAAACATTTAAAACTGCTTAAAATGTAGTACACACGTCAACCTGTTTGAAGCACTGTAAATCAGACAACAGAAGAAGACAGAGCATAGGCAATGTCCAATTTCCAAGCAGATGGGGAAGACAGGTGCAAAAATGGCCAGCAGGCGACTAAAACAAATGTGGAGTAGCAACATAGGAGTTACTATATTGCTGTAAAAACTTCAACAGATTGTTGACTAGGGCTCATATCAGACAAAATGTATAGTGTAATGGGCATGTGTAAAACAATCTTCTATAAATATTCCCTGTTAAAATAAAGATAAGTGGAAGTGGGTGCAACCATCTGTTTTTTAATACACATACAAAATACATATTTATTTATAGGAGCCAAGTGTATGGTGACCACTTTGCATGTATATTGGGACCTTTACTGTTCCTAATATACATAAATGACATGTCATTGACATGCGACTGTGAATTGTTTTTGTTTGCGGATGACTCTGCCCTGCTGGTATCCGGCAAGGACAAGTCACAGGTGGAGAAAATCCTCAGTGCTGAGCTGTGTAGAACTTGCACCTGGCTCGCTGACAACAAGCTATCCATACACTTGGGTAAAACAGAATCCATCCTGTTTGGGTCCCACATCAACCTTAAGAAAGTCAATGACTTCACCATAAAAGTGGGTGACATTGTTATCACCAGGAAATATGAGGTCACCTACCTAGGTTCCATTCTAGAGGCTAACCTTTCCTGTGATAAAATGGCAACCAAGGTAATCAGAAAAATTAACCAACGAACGAGATTTCTCTACAGAATCTCCTCTCTGGTCAACAAAAGCACCTTGAGGATTCTGGCGGGAACTCTCGTTCAACCCTTTTTCGATTACGCATGCACCTCCTGGTACCCTAGCACCTCCAAAACCCTCAAATCTAAACTCCAAACATCTCAGAACAAGCTAGTCAGGTTACTTCTAGACCTCCACCCCAGATCCCACCTCACTCCTACCCACTTCTCTAAAGTGGGCTGGCTCAAGGTGGAGGACAGAGTTAAACAACATGCACTGAGCCTAGTCTATAAAATCCACTACACCTCCCTGATACCGAAGTACATGTCAAACTACTTCCTTAATGTAAATGACCGCCATAACTACAACACCAGGGGGAGCTCCACTAACCACGTTAAACCCAGATTCCGAACTAACAAAGGTCTTAACTCATTCTCTTTCTATGCCACATCAATGTGGAATGCGCTCCCAACAGGTATAAAAGAAAGGGCATCTCTATCCTCCTTCAAAACCGCAATAAAAGTTCACCTCCAGGCAGCTACAACCCTAAACTAACACCCTCCCCGGATTGCTAATAATCAAATGTAAACAATCAAATGCAGATACTTTTTCTTATGCCTTCTGATCTCTCTCTCTCTCTCTCTCTCTCTCTCTCTCTCTCTCTCTCTCTCTCTCTCTCTCTCTCTCTCTCTCTCTCTCTCTCTCTCTCTCTCTCTCTCTCTCTCTCTCTCTCTCGCTCTCTTTCTCTCTTTCTCTCTATATGTCCACTACTTGCTGTCCATATCCTACCCCCCACCCCCTCCACACCCCTGATTGTAAATAATGTAAATAATTCAATGTGATTATCTTGTGTGATGACTGTATTATGATGATAGTATATATGATAGTATATATCTGTATCATGAATCAATTTAAGTGGACCCCGACTTAAACAAGTTGAAAAACTTATTCGGGTGTTACCATTTAGTGGTCAATTGTACGGAATATGTACTTCACTGTGCAACCTACTAATAAAAGTCTCAATCAATCAATCGAGTACAGGTAAGTCCTACAACTATGGAGACTGCGAGAGGCCATGCAATATTAGCCTGGATAGCCAAGTTCTTGTCGCAATCGGTAGCGGATATACTGTAGGAGCATCTAGTGTTAAAATAGTAGAAGATTGATAGTCCCAATAAAATTATTAATTTATGTAGAGTGAACACAAACTTGTAGTGTTGACAACTACACAGAGAGAGAGACGGCAATTGTCGTCATCATTTGTACTATTATTGCATTTGTTGTCAACATGGATTCAATCCAAAGTCTTTTCCAGCTGTTTTGTATCCACTTTTCAAAAACAGCCAAATTTAGCCTGCCAAAAGGCTGGCACCTTGTGGATGCAAAACTGAAACAGTAGAAAATATTTGCTGTTTTACTAAAAATGTTACTGTGTGGTCAGACCCAAAATATTTAAATTATTTGGATTTGTTGGCAACTAAAATAGGATTTTCTGTCTTGCTGCATTTATTAAGATGTTCTGGAAGGACTTTTAGATTGCATCCTGTTTTGATTTATTGAGCCTGAACATGATTACTTGTGGTGTGGGTGTGTAGCAGACAGGATGTGTAATCATGTGCAACTTGATTGGCAAGTACTTAAAAAAATCAAACCTCTAATCAGTATCTCCACTTTAACTACAATATTCCAATTTCCAATTTGTTAAACATTGTTTCATTTGAAAGCTTCTTGCTAGACCAAAATGCTGTTCTTTTTTTGTTTAAGTTTTGTTAAATATATGACTTATTTTAAAGAATGACAGGATAGTTAAGATCAAGTAGGTAGCTGTGACAGGCTGGCGAGCTAGGGATTTTAGTTGAACTTAATTGGTCACTACTTGTTCTTAAAGGTATTCTGACAGGAAGAAAATATATTAGAACTGGGTATAGACTGATTGGCAACACTAAATTGGCCCTAGTGTGTGAATGTGCGTGTGAATGGTTTATCTGTATGAGGTGGTGATTTGTTCAGGGGATAGGTTCCAGCCCCCTCGACCCCGAGAGGGACAAGCGGTAGAAAATAGATGGATGAATTGATATGCTCGTTATACTTTTCAATATTTATAACCAAGTTAACTGATATTAATGACGAGACTTCAAAACAGTAAAATATGTACTCAACCAACTACAGCTCACTTTACCTGACTAAATGACTTAACCCTTTTTGCATTGAAACCAGCTGTGTACCAAATGGCCATTAATGTACACAAAGACGTCTGCCTTAAAGGGGTCATCTTATGCAAAACCACATTTTCTTACTTCTTACCTTTCTTTGTGTATTTGGGATCCCCATAACTCCCGAAAATTTGAATTCAAACCATGGAGGCGTGGGGGAAATATTAATACAGCAAATTTTCCTCTTTCCAAATGCGCCGTTTGGAATATGAGATGATTGTGATGTAACTTCCCATTGTTACATCAGCGGATATGTCCATACATGGTAAAGGTTTACCCAAAGAGCTTTTAACGAAAACACCACTTTTATTCAGCTGTGGTCCAAAGTTGTAGATATTTATTTTTCTCTATCCGCTTCTTGTGGGGCAGACTGGCTCGTACATGCACATGCATCCTCCGCTGTTGCCATTTCTAATACAATGTAGTGTATAACTAGCGTATATCTGTCACTAGACTTGATATGGAAGCGCTAAAATCTGCAACATGGCTGACAGGGTAGAGATGCAGTCGAAGGTGTCTTGGCCTGGAGAAGGGCTTTGGCACGTAAATAAGACTGGCAACACACAGCATATTTTAAAGGAACAGCCAGAAAGCAGCTTGAAAATGGTCTGTAAAACAAAATGTTTGATCAAGGCGCCACCTTTGAATTATGTAGACCACAAGGAAGTGTTTTAAATTTAGAAAACAAATATTACTCTCATATTTCTTCCCTTTGCATCAACTCACTGTTTATGCATTTCCATGGGACACACCTAATTTTTCCCATGAAAAACGATACATTGTGAACAATAAACTTGTGATTAAGCACAGTAACTGGCAAAAGAAACCTCATTGTTATCAGACTGAAAAAGTGCTGTTTTAACCCTCTGCGCATTTACTCGGCGCAGACGTGATCCCCTGTATAATGTATCGCTAACTTAGTTGCTACCAAAACAACTAGCCCAATTAAAAATATGAATTTTAAGTGCCTTATTGCAGTGAAACTTGTCAAGGGACATGTAATCAAATATTAACATTACTTGTTTCTTCAGCATTGTCCACACGTTTAAGTCAGGACTTTGGGAAGGCCATTCTAAAACCATACAGCAATAGATTATATCTGTCTATTACCTGACACTTTCTATATTAGCTACCTCTCTTTGTTTATAATGTCTATTTTCTGCTGGATCTACTACTATTTTATGCTGCAGCTGTCACATATACTGTAATATTGTACATGGTAATTGTTATATATTGTATATATGATATAAACATATCATATAATATATCAGTATATATCATACTGTACATATATTATGTAAATCTTACATATATGTTATATTTTATATTGCTACTATGGTACATTTTTAGTCTTAATTTATACCTGCATTGTCCTTTCCATCCTTACACTTTCCATCCTTTGTAACTGAGCTACTGTGTGGAACAATTTCCCTTGTGGATCATTAAAGTTTGTCTAAGACTATATATACAGTATATATATATATATATATATATATATATATATATATATATATATATATATATATATATATATATATATATATATATATATATATATATATATATATATATATATATATATATATACTACCGTTCAAAAGTTTGGGGTCACATTAAAATGTCCTTATTTTTCAATGAAGATAACTTTAAATTAGTCTTAACTTTAAAGAAGTACACTCTAGACATTGCTAATGTGGTAAATGACTATTCTAGCTGCAAATGTCTGGTTTTTGGTGCAATATCTACATAGGTGTATAGAGGCCCATTTCCAGCAACTATCACTCCAGTGTTCTAATGGTACAATGTGTGTGCTCATTAGCTCAGAAGGCTAATTGATGATTAGAAAACCCTTGTGCAATCATGTTCACACATCTGAAAACAGTTTAGCTCGTTACAGAAGCTACAAAACTGACCTTTCTTTGAGCAGATTGAGTTTCTGGAGCATCACATTTGTGGGGCCAATTAAACGCTCAAAATGGCCAGAAAAAGAGAACTTTCATCTGAAACGCGACAGTCTTTTCTTGTTCTTAGAAATTAAGGCTATTCCACAAAACTGTTTGGGTGACCCCAAACTTTTGAACGGTAGTGTATATATATATATATATATATATATATATATATATATATATATATATATATATATATATATATATATATATATATACAAACCCTGTTTCCATATGAGTTGGGAAATTGTGTTAGATGTAAATACAAACGGAAAACAATGATTTGCAAATCCTTTTCAACCCATATTCAATTGAATGCACTGCAAAGACAAGATATTTGATGTTCAAACTCATAAACTTTATATTTTGTTTGCAAATAATAATTAACTTAGAATTTCATGGCTGCAACACGTGCCAAAGTAGTTGGGAAAGGGCATGTTCACCACTGTGTTACATCACCTTTTCTTTAACAACACTTAATAAACGATTGGGAAGTGAGGAAACTAATTGTTGAAGCTTTGAAAGTGGAATTCTTTCCCATTCTTGTTTTATGTAGAGCTTCAGTCGTTCAACAGTCCGGGGTCTCCGCTGTCGTATTTTACGCTTCATAATGCACCACACATTTTCGATGGGAGACAGGTCTGCACTGCAGGCGGGCCAGGAAAGTACCCGCACTCTTTTTTTACGAAGCCACGCTGTTGTAACACGTGCTGAATGTGGCTTGGCATTGTCTTGCTGAAATAAGCAGTGGCGTCCATGAAAAAGACGGCGCTTAGATGACAGCATATGTTGTTCCAAAACCTGTATGTACCTTTCAGCATTAATGGTGCCTTCACAGATGTGTAAGTTACCCATGCCTTGGGCACTAATGCACTCCATACCATCACAGATGCTGGCTTTTGAACTTTGCGTCGATAACAGTCTGAATGGTTCGCTTCCCCTTTGGTCCGGATGACACGATGTTGAATATTTTCAAAAACCATTTGAAATGTGCACTCGTCAGACCACATAACACTTTTCCACTTTGCATGAGTCCATCTTAGATGATCTCGGGCCCAGAGAAGCCGGCGGCGTTTCTGGATGTTGTTGATAAATGGCTTTCGCCTTAATAGTAGAGCTTTAGCTTGTACTTACAGATGTAGCGACAAACTGTATTTAGTGACAGTGGTTTTCTGAAGTTCCTGAGCCCATGTGATGATATCCTTTAGAGATTGATGTCGGTTTTTGATACAGTGCCGTCTGAGGGATCGAAGGTCACGGTCATTCAATGTTGGTTTCCGGCCATGCCGCTTACGTGGAGTGATTTCTCCAGATTCTCTGAACCTTTTGATGATATTATGGACCGTAGATGTTGAAATCCCTAAATTTCTTGCAATTGCACTTTGAGGAACGTTGTTCTTAAACTGTTTGACTATTTGCTCACGCAGTTGTGGACAAAGGGGTGTACCTCGCCCCATCCTTTCTTGTGAAAGACTGAGCATTTTTTTTGGAAGCTGTTTTTATACCCAATCATGGCACACACCTGTTCCCAACTAGCCTGCAAACCTGTGGGATGTTCCAACTAAGTGTTTGATGAGCATTCCTCAACTTTATCAGTATTTATTGCCACCTTTCCCAACTTCTTTGTCACGTGTTGCTGGCATCAAATTCTAAAGTTAATGATTATTTGCAAAAAAAAAAAGTTTATCAGTTTGAACATCAAATATGTTGTCTTTGTAGCATATTCAACTGAATATGGGTTGAAAATGATTTGCAAATCATTGTATTCCGTTTATATTTACATCTAACACAAATTCCCAACTCGTGCGGAAACGGGGTTTGTACATATATATATATATATATATATATATATATATATATATATATATATATATATATATATATATATATATATATATATATATATGAAATAATATAAGATATAGACATGTATATCTACATGTGTATATATATATACATACATATATGTATGTATATATATATATATATATATATATATATATATATATATATATATATATATATATATATATATATATATATATATATATATATATATATATATGTCTTAATTAGATTATCCAAAAAATAGTGCTCGATACCGTGGTAGAGCGTAATATGTATGTGTGGGAAAAAATCACAAGACTATTTCATTTCTACAGGCCTGTTTCATGAGGGGTTTCCTCAATCCTCAGGAGATTTTTTTTTTTTTAATTAAAATCTCCTGAGGATTGAGGAAACCCCTCATGAAACAGGCCTGTAGAGATTAAATAGTCTTGTGATTTTTTCCCACACATACACACATATATATATATATATATATATATATATATATATATATATATATATATATATATATATATATATATATATACATGTTTATATATGTATATATATATAATTGTATATACTGTATAAATGTATATGTATATATATATATATATATATATATATATATATATATATATATATATATATATATATATATATATATATATATATATACATACATGTATATATATATATATATATACATACATGTATATATATATATATATATATACATACATGTATATGTATAGTATATACATGTATATGTATATATATATATATATACATGTATATGTATATATATATACATGTGTATATATGTATATATATATACATATATACATGTGTGTAAATATATATATATATATATATATATATATATATGTATATATATTTGCATGTATATATTTGTGTGTATATATATGTATGTATGTATGTGTGTGTGTATATACATATATATGTGTATATACTTGTATATATGTGTATATATGTGTATATATATAGTATATATATTGTATATATGTATGCATATATGTGTATATGTATACATGTATGTATATATACATGTGTATATATACATGTACTGTATGTATGTATGTATATATACATGTATAAATGTGTGTGTGTGTATATACACGTGTATATATACACACATACATTAATATGTATACACACACATATATATATATATATATATATATGTATATATATGTATATACTGTATATACTATATATATATATATATATATATATATATATATATATATATATATATATATATATATATATATATACATACATATATATATATATATATATATATATATATATATATATATATATATATATATATATATATATATATATATATATATATATATATATATATATATATATATATATGCCTTCACTCTGTGGTCCCGCTCACCCCAAACCTTCTCGATTGGGTTCAGGTCCGGTGACTGTGGAGGACAGGTCATCTGCCACAGCACTCAATCACTCTCCTTCTTGGTCAAATAGCCCTTACACAGCCTGGAGGTGTGTTTGGGGTCATTGTCCTGTTGAAAAATAAATGATTGTCCAACTAAACGCAAACTGGATGGGATGGCATGTCGCTGCATGATGCTGTGGTAGCCATGCTGGTTTAGTGTGCCTTCAATTTTGAATAAATCCCCAACAGTACCACCAGCAAAACACCCCCACACCATCACACCTCTTCCTCCATGCTTTACAGTGGGAACCAGGCATGTGGAATCCAACGGTTCACCTTTTCTGCGTCTCACAAAGACACGGCGGTTGGAACCAAAGATCTCAAATTTGGACTTGTCAGACCAAAGCACAGATTTCCACTGATCTAATGTCCATTCCTTGTGTTTCTTGGTTCACATAAGTCTCTTCTGCTTGTTGCCTCTCCTTAGCAGTGGTTTCCTAGCAGCTATTCGATTCGTGCAGTCTCCTCTTAACAGTTGTTCAAAAGATAGGTCTGCTGCTAGAACATTCATCTGGTCTCTGATCTGAGCTGCTGTTAACCTGCGATTTCTGAGGCTGGTGACTCTGATGAACTTATCCTCAGAAGCAGAGGTGACTCTTGGTCTTCCTTTCCTGGGTGGGTCCTCGCGTGCCAGTTTCGTTGTAGCGCTTCATGGTTTTTGCGACTCCTCTTGGGGACACATTCAAAGTTTTTGCAATTTTACGGACTGACTGACCGACCTTAATTTCTTAAAGTAATGATGGCCACTCGTTTTTCTTTAGTTAGCTGATTGGTTCTTGCCATAATATGAATTTTATCAGTTGTCCAATAGGACTGTTGGCTGTGTAGTAACCTGACTTCTGCACAACACAACAGATGGTTCCAACCCCAAAGATAAAGCAAGAAATTCCACTAATCAACCCTGATAAGGCACACCTGTGAAGTGAAAACCATTTCAGATGACTACCTCTTCAAGCTCATCGAGAGAATGCCTAGAATGACTAGAATATAAAACATGTTTTCAGTTAGTTCACCTTTTTTTGTTAAGTACATAACTCCACATGTGTTCATTCATAGTTGTGATGCCTTCAGTTACAATCTACAATGTAAATAGTCAGTGTGTGTGTATATATGTGTGTGTATATATATATATATATATATATATATATATATATATATATATATATATATATATATATATATATATATATATATATATATATACAGTATATATATATATATATAGTTGTGGTCAAAAGTTTACATACACTTGTAAAGAACATAATTTCATGGCTGTCTTGAGTTTCCAATCATTTCTACAACTCTTATTTTTTGTGATAGAGTGATTGGATCACATACTTGTTTGTCACAAAAAACATTCAGGAAGTTTAGTTCTTTTATAAATTTATTATGGTTCTATTCAAAATGTGACCAAATTTGCTGGGTCAAAAGTATACATACAGCAATGTTAATGTCCCTTTGCAAGTTTCACTGCAATAAGGCACTTTTGGTAGCCATCCACAAGCTTCTGGTTGAATTTTTGACCACTCCTCTTGACAACATTGGTACAGTTCAGCTAAATGTCTTGGTTTTCTGACATGGACTTGTTTCTTCAGTATTGTCCACATGTTCTCAATGGGGTTTAAGTCAGGACTTTGGGAAGGCCATTCTAAAACCTTAATTCTAGCCTGATTTAGCCTTTCCTTTACCACTTTTGACGTGTGTTTGGGGTCATTGTTCTGGGCTGATGATTTTAAGTTGTTCTGAAGAATTTGAAGGTAATCCTCCTTTTTCATTGTCACATGTACTCTCTGTAAAGCACCAGTTCCATTGGGAGCAAAACAGTCCCAGAGCATAATACTACCACCACCATGCTTGATGGTAGGTTTGGTGTTCCTGGGATTAAAGGCCTCACTTTTTCTCCTCCAAACATATTGCTGGGTATTTTGGCCAAACAGCTCAATTTTTTTTCATCTTACCACAGAACTTTCCCCCAGAAGGTCTTATATTTGTCCATGTGATCAGCAGCAAACTTTAGACGAGCCTTAAGGTGTTGCTTCTGGAGCAAAGGCTTCCTTCTTGCATGGTAGCCTCTCAGTCCATGACGATGCAAAACATGCATTACTGTGGACACTGACACCCGTGTTCCTGCAGCTTCCAATTAATTGCAGATCTGCTTTTTGGTGGTTCTCGATTGACTCTTGATCATCTTGACCAATTTTCTTTCAGCAGCAGGTAAAAGCTTGCGTTTTATTCCTGATCGTGGCAGTGACAAAACCGTACCATGCACTTTATACTTACTAACAATTGTCTGCACAGTTGCTCTCGGGACCTTAAGCTGCTTTGAAGTGGTTCCAAGTGACTTTCCTGACTTGTTCAAGTCAATGATTAATTTTTTCAGATCTGTGCTGAGTTCCTTTGATTTTCCCATTGTCGCGTTTGTAACTGAGTCTAATGACTGCATCACATGAGCCCTATTTAAATGGGCTCAGAGAAGTAAACAGGTGTCGTCAATCATAATCACTCACATGAAGTTAAGAGGCCATGCCATGAAGCTAATTTGATTTGATTATAACTTTTCTACATCACCAGAATTGATAATGTATGTTGCTGTATGTATACTTTTGACCCAGCAGATTTGGTCACATTTTCAGTAGATCCATAATTCATTCATAAAGGAACCTAACTTCTTGAATGTGTTTTGTGACAAACAAGTATGTGCTCCAATCACTCTATCACAAAATAATAAGACTTGTAGAAATTATTGGAATCTCAAGACAGCCACGACATTATGTCCTTCACAAGTGTATGTAAAATTTTGACCACGACTGTATATATTCATATGGGTCCCGGGGACTCACTACTTTGAAATCCTATCAACATCACTGCTAAAGTCTCATTGAATTTGCTACAGTTTTGCAAGGTTTTGCATCGTATTATGCAGGAAATATTTTCAAATCTGGGTTTTCGTGCAACTTTCGAGGTGTATTTTTAGATGAGTAGTAGTAAAGAAGTACCATTTGACCAAAACACTGAACCCCAAAGTATGCCATTATCATTGTGTAACTAGATGAATGAGGCTGACTACAAATGTGCTCTAATAATGAAGCACACATACCATTAACTACAACCGTCTAGTCCAAGCAAGAGTGACTTCCTGACATGAAAAAGGAGCTACAATGTACTGACAGTGGATTGTTACTAAGAAAGCAACATAACAGCTGCCTGGTAGAAACAAAAACAATGCAGACTTTGTAATAATTACAGTACTTCCTTACACTTTCCAATAGCATTTAAATCTTCATTCAGCTTTTTAGATACATTTTTTGTTATGCGGTGTTCTGGCACGTAAAAAAGTGGTTACAAACACTATGCAGTGGAGGGCAATATTCACCTGCAGGGTATGACACATATCAAAGCATTCACGGTTATGTAATTGTGCGCAACAGTGGCGTGAGAGTTGTGTCACTTTTGATTGTGTCACTATTTTTCCAAGCAGAACACACAAACCTGTACTGGCAAAGCTTGTTTTTGTCAGGAGATGCTTCACAACGACAATTTTGTAATTTGGCCTCTACATTTCCACTAAGTACTTGCCCATATTTGTTATATGACTTGCTCAATGCAATTATTTTAATTTCATAGATGTATCTTGCCTGGCAACCATTGACTCTGGCCTCTAGAGAACAGTAACCCCAATTTTTTACTGGATGTGGTACGGCAGCGGAACGGCGCCGCCTTGGCGGCGGACTCTGTCATCTTCCATTCAAGTCAATGTGTCAGTTTCCACCGCCTGCGGAACAGCACTATAGCACATCCCTGCGCTAAATATACGCAGAGCTTCTATTTTGCCGGTCGCTTCAACACGGCGGATCAATACAGCCTAAATCTGTTTGTGTTGGACAGGAAGTCATGCACAAACAGAAAATTAATTATCCGGTTTACTTTCAAAATAAAATACTCTGTTTTCAAGGCGGATCATATTTTACACATTGAAACTTCCTAATGGGCGGGCACGGACATGAAGTCAACATGTCAAAGGTTTTCAGATGTAATTTCACCTTCTTGACACAAATGGATGAGAACATGCTGATTCTGGAGTTCCAAAATGAAAGAATCATATCACTGACATATCTTTGGCAATATATGGTGGCTTATGACAAGTACCAGCTGATACGGGGGTAGGGAAAGCAAGGGAGTGGTTAGCAAGAGTGGACTGTGATCAATCAGTCAATCAAAGTTTACTTATATAGCCCTAAATCACGAGTGTCTCAAAGGGCTGCACAAGCCACAACGACATCCTTGGCTCAGATCCCACATCAGGGCAAGAAAAAACTCAACCCAATGGGATGACAACGAGAAACCTTGGAGGGGACCGCAGATGTGGGGACCCCCCCGGGCGACCGGTGCAATGGACGTCGAGTGGATCTAGCATAATATTGTGAGAGTCCAGCCCATAGTGGATCTATTTAATAGTGTGAGAGTCCAGTCCATAGTGGGGCCAGCAGGAGATCATCTTGAGTAGAGACAGGTCAGCAGCGCAGACACGTCCCCAACTGATGCACAGATGAGTGGTCCACCCTGGGTCCCAACTTTGGACAGCTTGCGCAGCATCTGTGGTCACCAAATCTGTGCCCCCCCTCTCCTTCGTGGAGAGGGGGGGGCACAGGAGAGCAGAAAACAAACGGCAGATCAACTGGTCTAAAACGGGGGTCTATTTAAAGGCTAGAGTATACAAATGAGTTTTAAGATGGGACTTAAATGCTTCTACTGAGGTAGCATCTCTAACTGTTACCGGGAGGGCATTCCAAAGTACTGGAGCTCGAATAGAAAACGCTCTATAGCCCGCAAACTTTTTTTGGGCTCTGGGAATCACTAATAAGCCGAAGTTCTTTGAACGCAGATTTCTTGCTGGGAGATATAGTACAATACAATCAGCAAGATAGGATGGAACTAGACCGTGTAGTATTTTATAAGTAAGTAGTAAAACCTTAAAGTCACATCTTAAGTGCAGAGGAAGCCAGTGCAGGTGAGCCAGTATAGGCGTAATATGATCAAACTTTCTTGTTCTTGTCAAAAGTCTAGCAGCCGCATTTTGTACCAACTGTAATCTTTTAATGCTAGACATAGGGAGACCCGAAAATAATATGTTACAATAATCCAGACGAGACGAGACATGTGTTTGTGTGGACAATACTTGCCAGGGATGATGTTGCAGTTGTGTTATTGCATAGTACAAACATTTTTTTTCTGCAAGGCAATACTGTTGTCTTTTCCACAAGTCAAGTCAGGTCAGTACCATCAGCTAGGTACGAGTACATTGGCAAAATGTATTTAATCTGATCAGAATTCATATTAGAAAGTTACTGTGTACATGGACTCTGGAAAAAATTATCCGATTATGATGTGCATTTTCATGCATCACACCTTAAATTAGAATACTTTATTTTTATATGCGCAGCACATAGCGTAATCGGAAGTGGAAGAAGAAGAAGTGACTTCTGCTGTAAACAAACATGGCTCTGTGCATTTTCCTTCTGTTCGCTACTTTAGTTTTACCTCTCTTTTTGAAATGGAGCTACTCTCTGCCCTTTACGTTGTGATATGTCCGGGTTGCCATAGATTCTTTAATCGCAAACGTGATGTCATCAGGGCGCGTCTTCATGTTATGACATACTGTGTAAGTACCTGAACCTAGCAGTTAACACTTTGGGTAGCTTTAAGTTTGTGAATAAAACCGCTAGTTGAGGCGACAACTGGATCCCTTCTTTTGTTTTTACATTGACACATGACACTCCAGACCAGGGGTCTCCAACCCGTCGATCGCAATGGGCCAGTCTATATTTGGGACCCTACTGGTCGATTAAGAAAATGTTATGAAAAAAATGTATTAATATGACACCTCTACCCGGAGAATTATTATCAGACCCGCCATCAGGCAAGCATTTTAACCCCTGAACACGCTTGCATGCCTCCGCCTCTCTCTCTTTAGCCTCTCATCCCGCAGCTCTCGACACCGCGGCCACACGTTACACCTGCTCGTCTTGCAAACGTGCATTGCATGACGTCTTCCCCGTGGCCTCCTACCGGTCGGACGTGCCCTAAACACCTCCCTAGGGAGGCGTTCGGGTGGCATCCTGACCAGATGCCCGAACCACCTCATCTGGCTCCTCTCGATGTGGAGGAGCAGCGGCTTTACTTTGAGCTCCCCCCGGATGGCAGAGCTTCTCACCCTATCTCTAAGGGAGAGCCCCGCCACCCGGCGGAGGAAACTCATTTCGGCCGCTTGTACCCGTGATCTTGTCCTTTCGGTCATAACCCCAAGCTCATGACCATAGGTGAGGATGGGAACGTAGATCGACCGGTAAATTGAGAGCTTTGCCTTCCGGCTCAGCTCCTTCTTCACCACAACGGATCGATACAGCGTCCGCATTACTGAAGACGCCGCACGGATCCGCCTGTCTATCTCACGATCCACTCTTCCCTCACTCGTGAACAAGACTCCGAGGTACTTGAACTCCTCCACTTGGGGCAGGGTCTCCTCTGCAACCCGGAGATGGCACTCCACCCTTTTCCGGGCGAGAACCATGGATTCGGACTTGGAGGTGCTGATTCTCATCCCAGTCGCTTCACACTCAGCTGCGAACCGATCCAGCGAGAGCTGAAGATCCTGGCCAGATGAAGCCATCAGGACCACATCATCTGCAAAAAGCAGAGACCTAATCCTGCAGCCACCAAACCAGATCCCCTCAACGCCTTGACTGCGCCTAGAAATTATGTCCTTAAAAGTTATGAACAGAATCGGTGACAAAGGGCAGCCTTGGCGGAGTCCAACCCTCACTGGAAACGTGTCCGACTTACTGCCGGCAATGCGGACCAAACTCTGGCACTGATCATACAGGGAGCGGACCGCCACAATCAGACAGTCCGATACCCCATACTCTCTGAGCACTCCCCACAGGACTTCCCGAGGGACACGGTCGAATGCCTTCTCCAAGTCCACAAAACACATGTAGACTGGTTGGGCAAACTCCCATGCACCCTCAAGGACCCTGCCGAGAGTATAGAGCTGGTCCACAGTTCCACGACCAGGACGAAAACCACACTGTTCCTCCTGAATCCGAGGTTCGACTATCCGGCGTAGCCTCCTCTCCAGCACACCCGAATAGACCTTACCGGGAAGGCTGAGGAGTGTGATCCCACGATAGTTAGAACACACCCTCCGGTTCCCCTTCTCAGAGAGAGGAACCACCACCCCGGTCTGCCAATCCAGAGGTACCGCCCCCGATGTCCACGCGATGCTGCAGAATCTTGTCAACCAAGACAGCCCCACAGCATCCAGAGCCTTAAGGAACTCCGGGCGGATCTCATCCACCCCCGGGGCCTTGCCACCGAGGAGCTTTTTAACTACCTCAGCAACCTCAGCCCCAGAAATAGGAGAGCCCACCACAGATTCCCCAGGCACTGCTTCCTCATAGGAAGACGTGTTGGTGGGATTGAGGAGGTCTTCGAAGTATTCCCTCCACCGATCCACAACATCCGCAGTCGAGGTCAGCAGAACACCATCCTCACCATACACGGTGTTGATAGTGCACTGCTTCCCCTTCCTGAGGCGGCGGATGGTGGTCCAGAATCGCTTCGAAGCCGTCCGGAAGTCGTTTTCCATGGCTTCCCCGAACTCCTCCCATGTCCGAGTTTTTGCCTCCGCGACCGCCGAAGCCGCACACCGCTTGGCCTGTCGGTACCTGTCCGCTGCCTCAGGAGTCCTATGAGCCAAAAGAACCCGATAGGACTCCTTCTTCAGCTTGACGGCATCCCTCACCGCCGGTGTCCACCAACGGGTTCTAGGATTACCGCCACGACAGGCACCCACTACCTTGCGGCCACAGCTCCAATCAGCCGCCTCGACAATAGAGGCGCGGAACATGGTCCATTCGGACTCAATGTCCAGCACCTCCCTCGTGACATGTTCAAAGTTCTTCCGGAGGTGAGAATTGAAACTCTCTCTGACAGGAGACTCTGCCAGACGTTCCCAGCAAACCCTCACAATGCGTTTGGGCCTGCCAGGTCTGTCCGGCATCCTCCCCCACCATCGCAGCCAACTCACCACCAGGTGGTGATCGGTAGAAAGCTCCGCCCCTCTCTTCACCCGAGTGTCCAAAACATGAGGCCGCAAATCCGACGACACAACTACAAAGTCGATCATGGAACTGCGGCCTAGGGTGTCCTGGTGCCAAGTGCACATATGGACACCCTTATGTTTGAACATGGTGTTCGTTATGGACAATCTGTGACGGGCACAAAAGTCCAATAACAAAACACCGCTCGGGTTCAGATCCGGGCGGCCATTCTTCCCAATCACGCCTCTCCAGGTTTCACTGTCGCTGCCAACATGAGCGTTGAAGTCCCCCAGTAGAACGAGGGAATCACCCGGGGGAGCACTCTCAAGTACTTCCTCGAGTGAATCCAAAAAGGGTGGGTTCTCTGAGCTGCGGTTTGGCGCGTAAGCGCAAACCACAGTCAGGACCCGTTCCCCCACCCGAAGGCGGAGGGGAGCTACCCTCTCGTCCACCGGGTTGAACTCCAACATGCAAGCTCTGAGCCGGGGGGCAACAAGAATTTCCACCCCAGCCCGTCGCCTCTCACTGCCGGCAACGCCAGAGTAGAAGAGAGTCCAGCCCCTCTCGAGAGAACTGGTTCCAGAGCCTTGCTGTGCGTCGAAGTGAGTCCGACTATGTCTAGTCGGAACTTCTCCACCTCGCGCACTAGCTCAGGCTCCTTCCCCCCCAGCGAGGTGACGTTCCACGTCCCAAGAGCTAGCTTCTGTAGCCGAGGATCGGACCGCCAATTGCCCTGCCTTCGGCTTCCGCCCAGCTCACATCGCACCCGACCTCTATGACCCCTGCTATGGGTGGTGAGCCCATTGGAGGGGGAACCCACGTTGCCTCTTCGGGCTGTGTCCCATGGGTACAGGCCCGGCCACCAGGCGCTCGCCATCGTGCCCCACCTACGGGCCTGGCTCCAGAGGGGGGCCCCTGTGACCCGCGTCCGGGCGAGGGAAATCTGGGTCCATAGTTTTTATTTTTCATTGAGGTCTTCGAGCTGCTCTTTGTCTGATCCCTCACCTAGGACCAGTTTGTCTTGGGAGACCCTACCAGGGGGCATAAAGCCCCCGGACAACATAGCTCCTAGGATCATTGGGACACGCAAACTCCTCTACCACGGTAAGGTGGCAGCTCAGAGAGGAGCGACAGGAACTAACAAGCCAAATAATGAAGTCTGTGAACATTGCTTTAAAGGACGGATTTTGTGTATACAAAACTAAACATTGACTTCTGCAAAGGCAATAATATATGATAAAACAAGGCAGCAACTGAAGGACCACCCTGTTTATCCCCTATTTTATCACTGAGGAAGAAGAACGGGAACTAACAAGCCAAATAATGAAGTCTGTGAACATTGCTTTAAAGGACGGATTTTGTGTATACAAAACTAAACATTAACTTCTGCAAAGGCAATAATATATGATAAAACAAGGCAGCAACTGAAGGACCACCCTGTTTATCCCCTATTTTATCACTGAGGAAAAACCGGCCAGGTGCTACTGATTTTCAAGAAATGAATATTCAATTGTAGTTGAAGAAAAGTTGAATGTTTTCCTCGAAGCACATTTTCACTCAGTCATCCCCTGAAACTCATAACATTAGAATGTGGTGTAAAAGTCCATTAATGTCAGCAGTTTAACTTTAAATGTGAAACTAATATGTGATATGACCTTATTACATGCAAAGTGAGATATGTCAAGCCTTTATTATAATTTTGGTGATCATGGCTTACAGTTTTGGAAGACCCCACATTTTCTGAGATTTTCAATTTAAGGTTTTCATAAACTGTTAGCCATAATCCATCCATCCATCCATTGTCTACCGCGTGTCCCTTATCATCAAAATTTAAGTATTGAAATATATTGTGTTCCATGTTATGTATATGATAGTTTCATATTGTACTGTAACTTTAAACAAATCATTCTAAAGCATTTGAAATATTTTTTTCATAGTAGCTTTTATTTTTGCTTCTGAACCTTTCAAAATACACCCAAATCTGCACCGATTCAGGTAAATAAACGGTAGCCTAATGGGGCTCCAGATGATCGCCTGAAACCTGGGAGTGCACGGATGTTCCTCGAGTCTCAATTGCGTGAGTGCGACCGAGCTGTAAGGACTATTTAGGCCTAAACATCTCTCTAGATCCCTGCTTTCCAAAAATGAGCAGGTAGAGCAGCTCCACTTACTTGCTGTCAGTGTAGCGCGCCATAACAGCAAAATGTAAACAACTCGCAGGGATTGTGGGAAATGTAGTGTTTCACAAGAAACTGCAATGGAGAATTATGAGTGACTTCGGAAGCTCTGACTACGGACATTCCGCGCAAGTCTGTGCACTTGCATTTTCCGAAAAAGAAACACTTCAAACCAGGGGTGTCAAGTGCGGCCGTGGGGCAATTTTCAGATTGCAACTTGTTTTAAATGTTCTAATGCTTATTCAAAAAATACAATTTTGTTTCTGATCTGCTGTATTAGATATTGCACTAATTTGCTTTGTCAACTGCAGTTTTTGTATAGTTTTCTTTTCAAAACCATCAAACACAAAATATTCCCATTTGATGTTTTGCATTTTGGTCCGTTACTGTACCAAAATGAACCAGGACTTTAAAACCGAGGTGCATACTGAACCCTAATAATGGCGTACCGTTACACCCCTACTAATTACATATTAGAATCTCAGAATGTTTTTCGTTTAGCACAGTGTACTACGTAGAAATTAACTTAAAATATTGCTACAAAATGTGTCCTCTTTAAATACAAAGTATGTGCAGGATTTCCTTTTAATACCTAATGGCAGTAATACTTAATTGTGTCTGAGCCCTGTGGGAGACTGCGCTTTGCAGGTAGCAGAGATCCTGCAGAGCCCCATGATTCATGCAGCCAACAGTTTCTCTCCACCTCATTTATTCACAACATGGACACAGAGCTCATTCTCCATACTGAATATCACTTTACAAAAGGTGTGTGTGTGTGTGTGTGTGTGAGCGCAGTGTTTTTCCTACTGCGTTGGCTGCTGTCCGCTTTTCTTGAATATTCATTGTTGTCTGAAATGTCACCGTCCAAACTCAGTGGCCCTCTGACAATGGAAATTCTGCAGTGATTCTTTCTGTATTTGTATGCATGTACAGTTATGGTCAGATGTTTACATACAATACACTCACAGGAATTTAACATCTTAATTTTTCAGACCTTTTGTCGGATAGAAGGATACATTGTGATACACATTGAGTTTTAAAAACAAAGATTGGGTGCAAAATTTTAAATTTTAATTAGTATTTTCTGTAATTGAAAGCATCCAGTTTAATATTAGCATTCTGTTGGCAAATAACTAACGTCAAGTTGTTCTTTATAGCAAACGACTTCAGAGTGAATTGCCAATTGATGAAGAGGTATTTCCAATATACTGCATTGTTGCTTGTATGTCATATCAGGTAGAAACCAAAGCTGTCCATCCTTAGAATTGTCAGTTTACATTTAAGACAAGTTTTATAATGGTGAAAGTATAACATGGGAACAGAATATTTATTCTTAAATATATCCTATGGTAAAAAATCAGAGGTTGACCAGAGTCCTGCAATATATACTGTTTTTTACCTCAAATGTTACACTGTACTGTATTTGGAGTTTCTCAAAGTAAGACTTGTTAATCAGTAACTTCCCCTCCTCACTAGGGATGTCCGATAATGGCTTTTTGCCCATATCCGATATTCCGATATTGTCCAACTCTTTAATTACCGATACCGCTATCAACCGATATATACAGTCGTGGAATTAACACATTATTATGCCCAATTTAAACAACCAGGTATGGTGAAGATAAGGTACTTTTAAAAGAAATTAATAAAATAAAATAAGATTAATAAATTAAAAACATTTTGTTGAATAAAAAATAAAGTAAAACAATATAAAAACAGTTACATTGAAACTAGTAATTAATGAAAATTTGTAAAATTAACTGTTAAAGGTTAGTACTATTAGTGGACCAGCAGCACGCACAATCATGTGTGCTGACGGATTGTATCCCTTGCAGACTGTATTGATATATATAGACATATAATGTAGGAACCAGAATATTAATAACAGAAAGAAACAACCCTTTTGTGTGAATGAGTGTAAATCGGGAAGGGAGGTTTTTTGGGTTGGTGCACTAATTGTAAGTGTATCTTGTGTTTTTTATGTTGATTTAATAAAAAAAAATTCATACCAATAATTAAAAAAACCCCATACCGATAATTTCCGATATTACATTTTAACACATTCATCTCTACTCCTCACCCATTGTTCTTCATTCCTCCTGAGCAATTAAGTAAATTAAAATCTTAGACATTGTAGACGTTTACAATTACACATTTATAGTTGTATTAAATTCTAAGGGAAACCCTTTTTCTTCTTGGATAGGAAACGTGTACAGTGCACAGTATATAAAGATGTAAAAAAAATAAAAAGAAGTTCCCTTAGTGAGAAAAGATACAATTCAAAGATACTTAATACATTGCGTTATTATTGCATGAGTATGTGGAAGAGAAAAGTATGATAGCATCTCAGTATTCATAACAATCTCCATATTCGTTTAAATCTCAGAGGTAAACTCTAACCCCAGTAACCATGGAAATGTCACATTGGTGCTGAAAATGTCTTCTGATATAAATATTTTCTCATTATAAAAGAACCTTACACACGTGAACAAGTATTACATTGTTTTTATAATGAGGGCATCAATAAGAATACATGTCCAATTACTGTATATTCATGTCTGCATATTAACATCATACATATGTATATACTTTGATTTTCTCTCTGTTCTTTCGTTGCCATAAAAAACATAGTTCATGTAAAGTTCTTAGATTATTTCCTTTCCATCTGCTTTTCACATTTCATACTTACCAATCAAAATAATATACTGCTAAAGAATACATGTGTTCCAAAAGAGGCATAAATACATGATCAGTTTGCTATATTTAAATATATATATATATGTTAAAATTATTTAATCTGTATAATATAATTTAAGTGACCTGGGAAGTCAAAAATGTTGTATCCTTTTTTACAGTGCACCCGGAAAGTATTCACAGCGCTTCACTTTTTCCACATTTGGGTATGTTACAGCCTTATTCCAAAATGGAATTCTTTAGTTGTTGTCCTTAAATTCTACAGACAATACCCTATAATGACAATGTGAAAAGGATTTTTTCAATTATGTATGTGTCTTAAGGGGTTACTGCGTGTGCCTCACAATACAAAGGTCCTGGGTTCAATCCCTGGGTTGGGGTTCGTTCTGTGTGGAGGGAAGTTTTTTTAAATGGGTAAGCACAGCATTTTTGCCCAAATAGCTTGGCTCCATGTTTTATATTAACAGCGCTAAAGTCACGCCGACCTCACTCTCTCAGCTACCGTCTGCTCCAACGTTTCACCCTCTCTCCGTCCTTGCTTCTATAAGCAGCAGTTCATCCTTCAGGTTAAAAAAGATAAGGTTGTGAATCTTCATTTGACCAAAAATAGTCGTCTTTGTTGTCGGTTACCAAGTCTGCCATGATTAGAAAACACACTCACATTTGTTTCTGGAAGTAGGAACACATTTGTTGCCGGAAGTCGGAAGTGTGCTGCTATGGAAACAGAAATAAATGTCCAGAAGAAATTAGTCCCGGAAATGCTTGAAATTACCAAAATACAGTAAATATTGAACATATTACATATTGTTATGAATGTCTCCTGTACTACATTATATATAGACTTGCAGTGTGTATATAAAACGTTGATGGAGGGTTTTGCGGTTGTTTTAGAGGGCTTTGAAGGCTACAACGGTGACTCCCATTAGCTACATCTTCCAAGCATTTTTTGTCTTCTTTAACTACGTTTCAGACGATGGCGGCCGGTCTTATAAATCGCTTGTCCAGTGAATGTGCTCAATGTCAATTTCACAATTTTGTCAAGGTACCGAGCATTTGGAACAGGGTCCAGTTAGTCTTAGTATGTTTTTTGTACAGTTTTTGTACAGTATGGTTAATAGAACAAAGGTACTTGGTAGTTAATAATGATAGCCTGGTTTTCAATTTTTCTTGCACTATAAAAGAAAATGGAACTACCATAGTTTCCGGACTATAGAGTGCACTGATATATAAGCCGCAGCCACTACATTTTAGGGGATTTTTTTTTTCATATATTAGCTGCACTAGATTATTAGCCGCAGATATTTATGTTGCGAAATGAGTTATTTACACAGAAAGATTCTGTAAATATTCATTTACGTAGCTTAATTTTATTCCAAACGGTGTCTGTAACATGGCAGTAAAAGTGCTGACCAAACAAAACGGAAGTCATCGTCATGGACTCACTAGTTGCAGAAGTTTTCTCTTCAATCAGCTAAACAGACTCAATAATTGATTGATTGATTGATTGAGACTTTTATTAGTAGGTTGCACAGTGAAGTACATATTCCGTACAATTGACCACTAAATGGTAACACCCAAATAAGTTTTTCAACTTGTTTAAGTCGGGGTCCACTTAAATTGATTCATGATACAGATATATACTATCATATATACTATCATCATAATACAGTCATCACACAAGATAATCACAATTAATTATTTACATTACAATCAGGGGTGTGGAGGGGGGGGGGGGGTAGGATATGGACATCAGGTAGTGGACATAGAGAGAGAGAGAGAGAGAGAGAGAGAGAGAGAGAGAGAGAGAGAGAGAGATCAGAAGGCATAAGAAAAAGTGTCTGCATTTGATTGTTTACATTTGATTATTAGCAATCCGGGGAGGGTGTTAGTTTAGGGTTGTAGCTGCCTGGAGGTGAACTTTTATTGCGGTTTTGAAGGAGGATAGAGATGCCCTTTCTTTTATACCTGTTGGGAGCGCATTCCACATTGATGTGGCATAGACAGAGAATGAGTTAAGACCTTTGTTAGTTCGGAATCTGGGTTTAACGTGGTTAGTGGAGCTCCCCCTGGTGTTGTGGTTATGGCGGTCATTTACGTTAAGGAAGTAGTTTGACATGTACTTCGGTATCAAGGAGGTGCAAGTTGCAATGCTCAGTGCAAGTTGTTTAACTCTGTCCTCCACCTTGAGCCAGCCCACTTTAGAGAAGTGGGTAGGAGTGAGGTGGGATCTGGGGTGGAGGTCTAGCAGTAACCTGACTAGCTTGTTCTGAGATGTTTGGAGTTTAGATTTGAGGGTTTTGGAGGTGCTAGGGTACCAGGAGGTGCATGCGTAATCGAAAAAGGGTTGAACGAGAGTTCCCGCCAGAATCCTCAAGGTGCTTTTGTTGACCAGAGAGGAGATTCAGTAGATAAATCTCGTTCGTTGGTTAACCTTTCTGATTACCTTGGTTGCCATTTTATCACAGGAAAGGTTAGCCTCTAGAATGGAACCTAGGTAGGTGACCTCATCTTTCCTGGTGATAACAATGTCACCCACTTTTATGGTGAAGTCATTGACTTTCTTGAGGTTGATGTGGGACCCAAACAGGATGGATTCTGTTTTACCCAAGTGTATGGATAGCTTGTTGTCAGCGAGCCAGGTGCAAGTTCTACAGAGCTCAGCACTGAGGATTTTCTCCACCTGTGACTTGTCCTTGCCGGATACCAGCAGGGCAGAGTCATCCGCAAACAAAAATAATTCACAGTCGCATGCCGATGACATGTCGTTTATGTATATTAGGAACAGTAAAGGTCCCAATATACTGCCTTGGGGGACTCCACAGCTCACCGAGAGGGGGGGGGGGACACACGGTGCCGTTCACCTCTACCACCTGCTCCCTCCCCTCCAAGTAAGATTGCATCCAGCTCCATGAGTTTTTGTTAAATCCGATTGCTCTGAGCTTATCCAACAGTATAGTGTGGTTAACGGTGTCAAAGGCCTTCTGAAAGTCCAGCATGACCATGCCACAGTATTTGCCCGCGTCCACCTCATGTTTGATGTGGTCGGTCAGATAGAGAAGGCATTTGTCAGTGGAGTGGTTAGTTCTGAAGCCGGATTGGAATTTGTACATGAGTTTATTAGTGGCAAGGTAACTATCGACCTGTTCATAAACTATTTTTTCCATTACTTTCGAAATGGAACTGATAATAGAAACAGGTCGGTAGTTGCCAGGTTCCAATTTGCTTCCTTTTTTAAAGAGGGGAGTTACTCTTGCTATCTTAAAATCTTTTGGTACTTGGCCTTGTGTAATTGATAGGTTTATTATGTGCGTGATGATCGGGGCAATGATGGAGGCAGAGTCTCTGAGGAATCTGGAGGGAATATTATCAAGGCCGGTGGCCTTGTTAGGGTGGAGCGCGCTCAATTTTTTAAACACCTCATCAGCTGTGACCATTTCTAATTTGAAGTCATCGTTGGATACTCCTAGCTTTCTGTAGAAGGCTTTAATGTGTTCTACACCAAAGCGACCAGAGTGGTGGGACAGCTTGTTGACTAGAGTTGCGGCTATGCTGGTGAAAAAGATGTTAAGTCTGCTAGCTACCTCCATTTTGTCTGTAATGAGGGAGTCACCCTCCTTGATGCTGATGTTGGTGAGTCTTGTTTTAAGTTTCTGGCTGCAACCAGGAAGCTGGTTGTTGAGAATTTTCCAGAGCTCACGTGGCTTATTTGTGTTTTCCTCTATTTTGTCGTTAATGTAATTTTTTTTTAAGGATTTAGTCAGGTTGGTTGACTTATTTCTTAATTTATTGCATTGCTTTTTGAGGGTTGAAAGGAGTAATTTGAGGTTGATATTATTGGGTTGTTTATCTACTTCTGTTTTACATTTTTGGTATTCAGAGTATTTCCTGTCTCTGTCTTTTATGGCAGCTAATAGGTCCGGATTCATCCATGGTTCCGAGCGGGCTTTGATCCTGACTGTTTTCACGGGAGCCATGTCATTTAGTATCTTTAGGAACGCCGTTTTGAAGCGATCCCAAGCAACATCGACCAGGTTGCTCGCGAGCACAGGGGACCAGTCCCACTCATCTAATTTTAAATTGAAATTGTCATTGGAGTATTTTTTGAGGGATCTGGATTGGGCTGTTATGTGGCCATTGGCTTTAGGTTTAGCTATTTTGCGGGTGCAGAAGGTTAGATAGTGGTCGTTAAGACCACAGATCATGACCCCACTATTTTTTATTTTAGGCCGGTCTGAAGTGAGAATGAGATCTATGGTTGATTGGGTCTCATTCTAATAACTCCCTGGTGACGTCTTAGTGAATTTACTGAGAAATTTGTGAAACTGATACAATATTTAAAAAATGTCATTGTAAGTTAATAATACTAACACAGACACGTGTTAGCATATTAGCTAATGCTAACGATGTTTGCGTGATTACTTTACGATAGCACATACAAATATGCATGAAAACACTCCTACAGACATCATACATGGGACGGTTTAGTAAGTATAAACAGTTTTAGTTATATTGTAAAACTTACAAATGTTGCTTGAAGTGATGAATGAAGAATCAATACAAGTAGAAACACTATTTACGGCTAGAAGACGGAACAACACTTTTACTTCCGGTTGAAAGCACTATAGATGGAAGGACATTGCAGCACCTGCAATGAGCGAATTCATCCGAAAGGTGGCGCCATAGCACAAACAATAACACACCTGTTCAGCGTATTTGCTTATTTGTTTGTTTTAAACTATTTCCATT
Source organism: Entelurus aequoreus (assembly GCF_033978785.1). Lineage (NCBI taxonomy): Eukaryota > Metazoa > Chordata > Actinopteri > Syngnathiformes > Syngnathidae > Entelurus > Entelurus aequoreus. The sequence goes on from NC_084738.1 coordinate 31,135,631, forward strand.
ATGGCCGTCAGCGAAGAAAAATCCATATATCTATTTTATAAGCCACAGGGCTCAATGTGTAGGAAAAAAGTAACGGCTTATAGCCTGGAATTTATGGTGAATGGTATTATTTATTTGAATGAATGGATGGATGGTATTTAAGTGATGAGTGTTTTCTTTAGCTACTGAAAATTATAATTAAAATAATAATAGATTACATTTATATAGCGCTTTTCCAGACACTCAAAGCGCTTCACAGAGAAGTGACGCTGATAGTGTAATTTTTAATTCATTATAATACATTTTAAAACATTTTATTCTTCGAAGTTCCAGTATATTTCTTGAATTTTCAATTATGTAAAAGCAATTACTACAGTTTAATACAACACAGATATTTGCTAGTTATTGATGATATAATCGCTTTCAATATTTATTGCATTATAAAAATAGTTTTCTTTAACTGTTCAAAAGTTCTGCTTTCATATCACCAAAAATAATATTAAGTGACAAAGTTAACCCTACTAGATGTGTCAGGAATTTGTCTAAAACTGTCATGATTTAACCTAATACTGACAAAAAGTGATCAATTAGGGACAAGCAGTCATAGTTGCTGGTACCATTTTATGGTTGAGTCTTCTATTTGACTGCAAAAAAACATGTTCACAAAGACAGTGGATGAAATGAAGCAGGGATTCTTGACAGAATGAGATCAGTCTGGGATAAAAGAAAATGATCTGGCAGCGTCAACATCTGTCACATCTTCCCCCGGCAATATAAAAAATGTTTGCATTTGTGTGTGTGTGTGTGTGGTGGTGGTGGTGGCAAAAAGTCACAATAATTGCTATGGAATAAATATAGAAAGTGTCAAGTGAAAATTAACACCCCTCAATGCCGAATGCAGTGTGTACAAAGTTCCCAAAGAAATGACAAATCAAAAAGACGAAAACATCAACCGGTTTTTGGAAGCACACAATACAACTTCTTACTGTGAATTATTTCTTACTTATTTGACGTTATTACCTGTTATATAATTATACATTAGATTATTTTGAAAAAAATATTATTTTCTGAACAGCTTAATTGTCCCTTCATGAATGTACACAAGAACATGTGCCAGACAGGTGTCGTGCCAAAGTAGGTACGGTACGCCCAATACAAAGTGTATGCCAGTTACAGCAACAATTGTTCTTGACCCTACCAGTAGAGTAGTTGAGCATTTGGTTTAGCTTATGTTTATTTAACAGACTGGCCGCCAAGCAATAGTACACTTCATTACGGAAAAGAGGAGGAACATACCTTATCAGGCATTGCTTTAAATACTAACTTTGGCAACATGTAATGTGCAGAAGCGCAAAAACATTTATTTAGGTAAAAACATGTAATGTGTTACACAACCTGTGTCTGTATTATATCTTTAACAATTAAAATGTGATTGTAACTATCCACATTTTGTATTATTAATGAGCAAAGCTGATATTTAAACCCGGCTTATTGTAGCTCTACTTTTTCAATTGGATCTGCACTAGCGCAGCTCAGAGATACTAGTCATTGTATCCAGTCAAGAAATAAATTACAGTGTCATAGCTCAGAAAATGCACTAATTAGTCACAGAACCAGGTAACAGACAATATGAATGAAATATTCAAGAATAAACACTCTTAATTCACAACATAAAATTCAAGTGTATGTAGGTATTTATTAAGGGCTCTGTTTTTTTACACGCTTGAAGCTACGCACTTTCCTCTTATTCCTATTCTCCCATCCAGCCAGTGGACACTCTCACCCCACGTAAGTTAGGTAAAAGTGTAACTCTGTAATGAAGGCAGGCTCATTACTAATGAAGCAGACTTTGCCGTGACACCCTTTTGTTTTGCTGTGTGAAATAGTGGCGCATGGAGTTTTACTAAGGGTTGTCTTTGAAATCCATGAAAAAAAATTACACTTTCAATTTGAAAAGGCCGTATCAATCCAGGCAGCGCTTGGCACGTACAAGTTTGCCTCTTTTGATATAGTGTGCATGCACGCTACAGCATTGTCTTCTTGGCTGGATGTGAAGAATAATCTGTAGATGAAACTTTTTTTACTTGTTAATAAAAACACCCCGATGTTATTTGCGATGTTTAGAGTTCTGTTTAGTACAAATGTTTGTATAGCCGTGACGTGTCAAAAAAAAAAATTGATAGACACTACATTTATTTTCTATTAAATAGTAAAATAGTTCAAGGATCACGGTCCAGATGAATTCTTTGTAACATCGATTGGTCTTCTTCCGCTGTGGTCGCTCTAACAAGATTTTTTTTTTGTCCTGTCCAGCTTCTCAGGCAAATCATATAGTTGATGTAGATGCCCATATCGGCTGTTCAGATTTACTTTACAAAAGAGAAGTGTAGGATACTTCTCTTGTTGCCTTATTTGTATTTGACTTTATTAAATGTATTTATAATATCATTTGGTGCAGGAGGGGATAGAAAGAAAAAAAAGAAAGACAGAGGGGGAAATTGTGGGGACAAGAGGGGGATTAGACAGAGAGACAAAAACAACAGTAACAAAAACAACAATAGAGCAACATCAGCAAATAGGATATGTACAAATATGATGGTAAAAGTGATAGCAAAGAAGCAGTTAGCGAAATAAATAATAATACAGAAATGACAATGAGCATTATTACACTACAAATGGAGCAATACAAATACCAATAGAAATAGCGCTATTGATAATGAACAATACCAACCCTAACAAGATATTGATGGTTAATCCAGAATAGCCTAATGGTCCTTCTATCCTCATCTCAATGGATGTTTCCAGGTGTCTCAATTAAAGAGATCAGAATAGATTTGATAATAATATATATATTCTGGAAGTTTATTGTATAATTTTATTATACATATATTTCATATATCTGGCTGTCCAGAGTCGGGACCCAGGGTGGACCGCTCGCCTGTGCATCGATGTGGGACATCTCTGCGCTGCTGACCTGTCTCCGCTCGGGATGGTCTCCTGCTGGTCCCACTATGGACTGGACTCTCACTATTATGTTAGATCCACTATGGACTGGACTTTCACAATATTATGCTAGATCCACTCGACGTCCATTGCACCGGTCGCCCTAGAGAGAAGGGGGGGGTCCCCACATCTGCGGTCCTCTCCAAGGTTTCTCATTGTCATCCCACTGGGTTGAGTTTTTCCTTGCCCTAATGTGGGATCTGAACCGAGGATGTCGTTGTGGCTTGTGCAGCCTTTTGAGACACTTGTGATTTAGGGCTATATAAATAAACATTGATTGATTGATTACATGTGGTGTACACTGCATCCAAACTATAAGTGCAATATCTCTCTAGGTCGTCCTCAGAAGAGCCTTCCATCGTTGCTTCCAGTCATCCCGATTCTCCATACATTTGGCCAGTTCCTTGGTACTCTGAGCTCCTGCATCCTTCTTGAGTATGTCCACGTATGTTAGTGTGGGACGTCCTCTTGACCGATGCCCATGTGTTGGTTCCCACAGTACTAATTTGCTGGCTGGCAGCTCCTGATGCCTTTGGCAGTGCCCTGCTAGTCTCATTCTCCTTACAGCAATCTTCTCGCTCACCCTTGGTATTCCCCTGTAGAGGACTCTGTTGGTTACGTGCGCACTCTTGTTGATGTTATGCACTGCACGCAGCATCCTGGTGTAGCAACCATCCAGAGACCTCTCCAGGGTTGACTTCAGGGTCCAGCATTCGCTGCCATAGAGGAGAACGGACTCAACTGTCACGTAGAAGAAGCTGAGTTTGATTTGGCGGGGGAGGTTGGAGTTCCATACATTGGTCATGCCGTTCAGGGCCCTCCATGCAAGTGCCTTCCTCACTTTTAAATACTGCTCAGTTGAGTTGACCCATCCGCCCAGGTATTTGAAGTCCTCAACTTCTTTCAGCACAGTGCCTCCTGCTGTTATCAGAGGTTGATGTTCTGGTGGAACATTGCAGGTCATGACCTCAGTTTTCTTGGCATTTAGCCTAACGCCAACCTTGGCGCACTCTAGCTCTACCCTGTGTAGGAGTTGTTGTGCTTGTTCCACGTTGTTGGAGAGCAGACTGATGTCATCCGCATAGTCAAGGTCTGTCAGGACCACTGCCGGTTGTCGACTCGACTTCCTTGGTGTCAGCGTGAAGCCAAGTTCCTGCTCTCGCCCATTTATTGCCTTCCTGAGCGCATGATCAAGGACTATGATGAAGAGGAAGGGGGCTAGTGTATCCCCTTGTATAACTCCAGCCAGGATGTCAAACTCCTCGCTGTTGCCATCTGGGGTCAGCACCCTGGCCCTTGTTCCTGCGTACATGGACTCTATTGCTCGGAGTAGGTTCGGAGGAATACTGTATGCCTTCAAGATCTTCAGCATCGTGCCTCGATGTATCGAGTCAAATGCCTTTTTGAAGTCTATGAAGCATAGGACTGCAGTCAGGTTGTCCTTCCTCACCTTCTCAATCAATCTCCTAAGTGCCAAGATCTGGGCTGTAGTTGTTCGTCCTTCTCGAAAGCCGTTCTGATTTACTCTCAGGTGAGGGTCGATTGCATGCCGGACCCTGTTTAGGATCATGCGGTTGTAGACTTTCGCAGTGATACAGGTCAGGCTGATGCCTCGGTAGTTGTCTGGCTTCGAGAGGTCTCCGGATTTGGGCACTGGCACGATATTTGATAGAGACCACATATCAGGCAGCCGATTGTGCAGCAGAGCAAGGTTGCAGAACTCTAGAATGATGTCATCAAGATCACAGTTCTTCACGACCTCTGGGGGTATGCCGTCCGGGCCAGCGCTTTTTCCCACTCTTACTGTGGCTTTTGCCCTGGCGAGCTCTCCGAGTGTGAAGGGACCATCGTTAATGTTCAGGTTTGGGATGACTGATGGTATTTCTTCATCCTCAGCTGCGTCTGCTGTTTCTCCCAGCAGCCTTTTGAAGTGACTGGACCAGGTTGTCACCCTCTCCTCCGGGCTGTGTCCCTCCACCTGTCCCTCCTTGGTCCTCTTCCGCCCCGTCATCTCATTGATGACCCTCCAGGCCTCCCCATACTGTTGTTCACCTTGCGCCGCCTGCACCCTCCGCACTCTCTCCATCAGTTCTTCCCCTTTGATGGTATCATAGCATCTGAAAAGAAACTGTTTGGCTTCATTCAGCTCGCCACGCCTCTCCACAGTTGGTTCCCGCTCAAAGTTGAGGCGGGCTTCCTCCACCATCCCTCGTGCTGCTACGACCTCTGGGTGTTTGGATCGTCTGGAGGTACTGACTCTCTCCATCATGGGCACGCACAGCCTGGTCGCCTCCTCATTCGCAGTGACGAATCTCCTGTATTCTCCACTGGCCTCCGCTCCCCTGTCCAGCTGCTGGAATCGTCTCCTCATCTCCTCTGCGTATCTGGTTTGAAGGCCGGGGTCACTTGAGAAAGCTTTCCAGTTATACCGGATTTTGGGACTTGGTTTGGGGACCCTGAGGCTCAGGCGAACTCTCATTGTGAGCCCACAGAACTAAAAGTGCTGTATGGTTCAGCATTATATATATATAATGTTACACCTTTCAGGGGTGCATAAGAACAAAAGTATTTATGTGAAGGGGAGAATACGCGAAAGGCCAGGCTTAACTGGGCACGCCCACGTTTAACATTTGGATGTTTTTTTAAGGGCTTTATAGGCAGAATAGAGTGGCTCTCATAGGCTCCATTGTAAGGTGACTTTAGATCGCATTTATTTCAAGCAGCACTCAGTAACTTTTCAACCTTCATAAAATATTTTCATATCTTTTGGGATGATACATCGACTTACAACTAGTTGGATGACACCTCTGTCATGGCCTGAGGGGGTCTGTATCGCTTTTACTGGAACTTAACAACTTTGAGGAGGGTGGCAGAAACCCCGCCTCCCAAAAAACTACAAATGTGCTGACTTGCTTTACGGCATACGTCATTCCCCCGTTCCCTGTTCGTTAAAATACAGAAGTCAATGTGAACGCTTACATGCCGCCAGAAAACAAAAATAAGCAGAAAAAGAATGCCTGCGTGCAAATACTGATATCAGGGCCGAAGCTCCAAAACAACCAAAGAAACAAAAAGTTTTGTCTGAGGACTCAAAAATAGAAAAACTGATCCTACAAGGATAAAATGACAATCAAGGATGAACATTGCCCCGGCTTTCACTAGCTGGCGTGAGCTCAAAAATAAGGAATTTCAGACTGATGCATGCCGTGGCTCTGTTTTTGCTGGAGTAGTAAGTGACTTTCGATGCTCAAATCAAAATGATTTTGCCAATGTTAGCTATTGGAAAATTGCGTGGTAGCAATATATAGCCACCTGCTTCGGAAAAACTCTCCCGCCGGTCTTTCCTTGCTTTGGACCTGCATCCTCCCCCGATATACATTCTTGGTAGTAGCGTCATGTTTGTTGCGCAATCCAAGATCATTTCTTGACAGTGTCTGCTATTTAACATCAGCATGGCCATTATAGACATAATATTTGTGCCGATATTACAGCAGACATCATGTTAGTATGACGCTTAGAGGTGGGAGAAATAATCTATTTTTTTTATTGGACATGGACGATTATAAAATCGATTAGTAAATGTCAATAATCGATTTCTTTATTGTGAATAAAGTAATGCAGACAGTTCTAAAATTTGGCTGACTCCACCTGACTGAGAGATCTGACCAGCGCCATTTTTTTAGGGCATTTATGTTCCAGTTTTGCACACATTTCCATTAATTTAGTAAACGTGAAAATGTATTTAACTGGTTCTTATTGCAACTGTACTGTTTTTTAAAGTTGCAAGTTATAAACGCTTATTTAGTGAAACGAAAAGAAATGTAAAACTGCATCGATATATATGTATAAATTATAGATGCATCAATAATAGATTTGTATTCAAATCGTAGCTCCTAAATCGTATTCGAATAGTTAGGTGCCTAAAGATTCCCACCTCTAATGATGCAAGGCAACAGGCAAGGCCAGGCAAGGCAAGCTTATTTATAGAGCACAACTCGTACACATGGCAATTCAAAGTGCTTTAAAAAAAATTAAAAGAAGGCAAAAATAAAAAATATTTCAAATTACAATCAGAAAATACAATCATAAAAACAGTCAAAGAGTGTAGATAAAATGCTTTCAGCTGTCATTTGCACAATTAAAGTGTTTGCAGCCTGGATTTGAACATTGCCAACGTTGAGGCCCGTCTCAAAACTTCAGGAAGACTATTCTATATGCGCTAGCCATCATGAGAAATGTGGTATTCTTCTGGCAAAACACTGCAGCTTTGGTTCACTGGCGCCGCCAAAATCAACCAAAACTGAAAGTACTTACGTGGGCCTTTAATATTTAAAAATGCAAAAAAAAAAATACATCCATCGTCATGTCTTTCATAATGATTGTGAAGGGGAACTGCACTTTTATGTAATTCACAATACTCATAAAAGACAGAACCCGTTTTTTTTTTTTTTTATTAATTAAATTTTTCCCAAAGTTATCGTTACGACTTCCGGATGGCTTCGAAGCGATTCTGGACCACCATCCGCCGCCTCCGGAAGGGGAAGCAGTGCACTATCAACACCGTGTATGGTGAGGATGGTGTTCTGCTGACCTCGACTGCGGATGTTGTGGATCGGTGGAGGGAATACTTCGAAGACCTCCTCAATCCCATCAACACGTCTTCCTATGAGGAAGCAGTGCCTGGGGAATCTATGGTAGGCTCTCCTATTTCTGGGGCTGAGGTTGCTGAGGTAGTTAAAAAGCTCCTATGTGGCAAGGCCCCGGGTGTGGATGAGATCCGCCCGGAGTTCCTTAAGGCTCTGGATGCTGTGGGGCTGTCTTGGTTGACAAGACTCTGCAACATCGCGTGGACATCGGGGGAGGTACCTCTGGATTGGCAGACCGGGGTGGTGGTTCCTCTCTTTAAGAAGGGGAACCGGAGGGTGTGTTCTAACTATCGTGGGATCACACTCCTCAGCCTTCCCGGTAAGGTCTATTGAGGTGTACTGGAGAGGAGGCTACGCCGGATAGTCGAACCTCGGATTCAGGAGGAACAGTGTGGTTTTCGTCCTGGTCGTGGAACTCTGGACCAGCTCTATACTCTCGGCAGGGTCCTTGAGGGTGCATGGGAGTTTGCCCAACCAGTCTACAAGTGTTTTGTGGACTTGGAGAAGGCATTCGACCGTGTCCCTCGGGAAGTCCTGTGGGGAGTGCTCAGAGAGTATGGGGTATCGGACTGTCTGATTGTGGCGGTCCGCTCTCTGTATGATCAGTGCCAGAGCTTGGTCTGCATTGCCGGCAGTCAGTCGTACACGTTTCCAGTGAGGGTTGGACTCCGCCAAGGCTGCCCTTTGTCACCGATTCTGTTCATAACTTTTATGGACAGAATTTCTAGGCGCAGTCAAGGCGTTGAGGGGATCTGGTTTGGTGGCTGCAGGATTAGGTCTCTGCTTTTTGCAGATGATGTGGTCCTGATGGCTTCATCTGGCCAGGATCTGCAGCTCTCACTGGATCGGTTCGCAGCTGAGTGTGAAGCGACTGGGATGAGAATCAGCACCTCCAAGTTCGAGTCCATGGTTCTCGCCCGGAAAAGGGTGGAGTGCTATCTCCGGGTTGCGGAGGAGACCCTGCCCCAAGTGGAGGAGTTCAAGTACCTCGGAGTCTTGTTCACGAGTGAGGGAAGAGTGGATCGTGAGATAGACAGGCGGATCGGTGCGGCGTCTTTAGTAATGCGGGCGCTGTATCGATCCGTTGTGGTGAAGAAGGAGCTGAGCCGGAAGGCAAAGCTCTCAATTTACCGGTCGATCTACGTTCCCATCCTCATCTATGGTCATGAGCTTTGGGTTATGATCGAAAGGACAAGATCACGGGTACAAGCGGCCGAAATTAGTTTCCTCTGCCGGGTGGCGGGGCTCTCCCTTAGAGATAGGGTGAGAAGCTCTGCTATCCGGGGTGAGCTCAAAGTAAAGCCGCTGCTCCTCCACATCGAGAGGAGCCAGATGAGGTGGTTCGGGCATCTGGTCAGGATGCCACCCGAACGCCTCCCTAGGGAGGTGTTTAGGGCACGTCCGACCGGTAGGAGGCCACAGGGAAGACCCAGGACACGTTGGGAAGACTATGTCTCCCGGCTGGCCTGGGAACGCCTCGGGATCCCCCGGGAGGAGCTGGACGAAGTGGCTGGGGAGAGGGAAGTCTGGGCTTCCCTGCTTAGGCTGCTGCCCCCGCGACCCAACCTCAGATAAGGGGAAGAAGATGGATGGATGGAAGTTATCGTTGTTGTCTCTCACATAGTCTGCTGATTTGCATTCATGTTGGTGGGGAAGGGATCTGTGGTTCCTACCACTGCGTCACGCAATCACGTGACTGGCTTCCTCATTATTTCTCAAAATGGCTTGGAAATCTCTGTGACATTGATACTATTTTGATGATATTTATTATTTATTATTTATTTATTCGTTTTTCGGTGCCAAAAATGCTATATACTGTTTATGATACTCTACTGGTATGTTAAGTTACATTTAAACCAGTGTGGGTGGCGACGCCCCATTAAGGACAGCAAAGGCGTGACATTTTTAAAATGAAACTCCAGTCCTGATTTTCCGTACTTCAAATTAGTAAATTAGTTGCACAAATGAGTTTGTGCATGTGTTTGGTTAAATTAGTTTGTGAGTGTCATTTTATATTACTTTCAAATCTCAAACTTTGTATTTAGTTTAACTCTTCGATGGGCATGTTTTGACTCCTTTCCTTCCATCTTTACTCTTTTTTTTATTTTTTCTAACTGTTTTATCATTGTTGTTTTTAAGTCAGTGGATTTTCTACACATTTAACCTGCTTTTTCCAGGTTTACTTTTATATAGTTATTGACACTGGTCAAGGATGGTGTGAAATCAAGATTGTATACCCATAACTGAAGCAGTGAAGGAGTTGAACATTGTTGTTGTGTATCCCAAATGTTGCATCTGTTCTTCCTAATATTGTAGGTATATATCGGTAAAGTCCCACAGATAGACTGGTTGTTCACGAGCAAAGGGTTGTGACCCCAAAGCTGCCACTCACTAAGGCAAACTTTTATGCTGCGGCATACTTGCTAGTTTGCTGCTTGTTAAAGCCCTAATATTTTGCTCACCACCTGGTGGTTGGGAGGCTGTTTGTTGTAAAAGTCCATGATTTGATATGCAGCAGGGCCTGTAAATATTATTATCATTGACAATTATCTTATTTATTTGTGGGACTTGAAATTGTATTAATTGAGCAGCTCTAATCAGAAATGTGTCAAAAATATGTCAACTTACCAGAATATTATCACCTGCAACAAAATGGTTTTATGCATTCTTGTTCATTGCCTGTGTTACATTTTTCTTTCCTCTAACTCCCTCGGCCCAGTTACAGTTAACCCTGTGGTTCAGTTTAGTGACTCTATACTTGACCAAACGGCAGTACAATGTGATAATTTTTTAAATAGAAAATTTGTATCTGCGTATTTGTAATCAGTGTGCACGTCGTTCTACTTATGTTTACCTTTATAACTCTTATCAGCTACAGTATATGTTATGTTTAGAGGTCAGCTGTTTCACAAGATGCTACTTTAACATCATCATCATCATCATCATCATTTGCAACATCCCCATTCTGATGTCAACAGGATTTCCACCCAATTACCCACTTCTGTTTGTGTGTACGTGCGTGTGTGTGTTCGAAATCGCAAGGCTTTAAAATGGTACTTTCATCTTTGCTAGTGTTAAAACTAATTAATTAAAACACTGTCATATTTTAATACCTGGCAGGTAGTCATTTGCATTAGCATTTCCAATTCCACAAGCACACACACATAAGTCATACTGCCATTCATCGTGTGCATGTCTTAAATGATTGATGATAAATGACACCTTACTTCTTAAATGTGCATTAAGTTGGTCTGAAAAAAAGTTCAAAATGACTGACTTGTCGGACTGGAAGATTGAATTATAAGTCGGAATAATTATATATTTTTTTTATTTTTCATTTGAGTGATTGAGGTTTTGTTAAGCAATGTGGTGAGTTATGACCCAAGTGGGCATAACTACCTCTCTCGATGCAAATACGATCGATGTTATTGAAGAGATGAAATCGGAATCTAATATCTACTGTTTAGCTAAAGAGACACACAGTGACTCATTTAAGCATACTCCTTTGTCTCCATAATATTTTAAGTTACTCCATATAGCCTAAAATGTTATTGTCATGTTAAATGAGCCTGGAATTTTTTAGACTTAGGCAGATTAAGGAATTACTGTAACACAACAAGACCAACAATAAAGGAGTTTTTGGACCTCACTGAATTTTTTGAAAATATTGGGTGTTTCTCATTTAGTCCATGTAACATTTTATGATTATGTATGCACTCCTATAGATTATTGATACTGCACTGCACAAAAACAGAAAATAACTAAATTTGTGCCCGTAGCAGAATCATTTATGCAGAATAATGCATAAGCTGAGTCATATCTGCGGTCCTTAGAAAGGACAACGTCACTTATTTTCTTTTACGTCAACTTTTTAAGTCTGTCTTACAAGCATGAGGCATAGTCTTCTGGTGGAGACGCATATGTGAACTTGAACATGGAAATTAGACATCGTAAAATGTTCCATGAAGAAATCCACATTGGCTGCATACCTGGTCCATGTCACTCAAACACTGTAACCTTCTCAAACATGTGAAAAGATCTGCTATTATGAAATGTTCAGTGTGAGTTAGGGCTGCACAATTTTGAGAAAAAAACCTAATTGGGTTTTTTTTCTCCAAATTTGAGATTTGTATATTTTATGCAACTACTGCGAAAATAATTAGTGAAGGAAGACCTACTTTTAGACTGTCAATCAACATAATCTTGTCTCAAGGTGCCACACAGAACAATATGCAATAATTTATTTAAAAAAATATTTGGCTTCATGCAGACTGACTTGGAACATGTTCTTAAACTAAAGAATTAACCCATAAAAACTACCTGGTATACAGTGTTTAGAATGTAATCATAATATATAATAATAGTAAGTATTATTCTATATTAAAGCCCCACTTAAGAACTTAAAGGCCTACTGAAATTATTTTTTTTTATTTAAACGGGAATAGCAGATCCATTCTATGTGTCATACTTGATCATTTCGCGATATTGCCATATTTTTGCTGAAAGGATTTAGTATAGAAAATCGACGATAAAGTTTGCAACTTTTGCTCGCTGATAAAAAAAGTCTTGCCTGTACCGGAAGTAGCGTGACGTCACAGGAGGTAGTATTCCTCACAATTCCCCTTTGTTTACAATGGAGCGAGAGAGATTCGGACCGACAAAGCGACGATTACCCCATTAATTTGAGCGAGGATGAAAGATTTGTGGATGAGGAACGTTAGAGTGGATGACTAGAGAGGCAGTGAAGGACATATCTTTTTTCGCTCTGACCGTAACTTAGGTACAAGCTGGCTCATTGGATTCCACACCCTCTCCTTTTTCTATTGTGGATCACGGATTTGTATTTTAAACCACCTCGGATACTATATCCTCTTGAAAATGAGAGTCGAGCACGCGAAATGGACATTCACAGTGACTTTTATCTCCACGACAATACATCGGTGACACACTTAGCTAGTGAGCTAACGTGATAGCATCGTTCTCAAATGCAGATAGGAACAAAATAAATAAATCCCTGACTGGAAGGATAGACAGAAGATCAACAATACTATTAAACCATGGACATGTAAATACACGGTTAATAATTCTCAGCCTGGCTGAGAATTACACCTGGCAAAGCTTAACAATGCTTTTGCTAACGACGCTGAAGCTAACTTAGCAACTTAGCAACCGGACCTCACAGAGCTATGATAAAAACATTAGCCTACGCCAGCCAGCCCTCATCTGCTCATCAACACCCGTGCTCACCTGCGTTCCAGCGATCGACGATTATGAAATGAAAACAGCTTTTTGTATAGGATTCTACGGACTCCGAATACTTCCCTTGCCCTCGTGACGTCACACGCATACGTCAGCATAATAAAACGTTTTTAACCGGAAGTGTGGCGGGAAATTTAAAATTGTATTGGCATGTGTTGCAATGTTAAGATTTCATCATTGATATATAAACTATCAGACTGCATGCTCGGTAGTAGTGGGTTTCAGTAGGCCTTTAAGTGGGTATTGGTTTGCCAGTTGTTGCACATATAGCATCAAACTGATACGATAATACCACAGGGATTCAATATGACTGATCTTTCCACATTTTACTCAAACTTGACATTTGCAGTTTGCAGTCATCACGTTGTTCTTTCTTTATACAGTACTTTTGAGTTTGTTGCGTGACTGGTCAGTGTGCAACTGCAAACTAACATGTTGGTGGCTATTTATTGCTGCCACGCAAATTTCCAATAGCTAACATTAGCATAATCATTTTGATTTCAGCATCGAAAGTCACTTACTAGTTTGAGCCGGAACAGAGCCAAGGCAGCGTTGGTCAGAACTCCCTCGTCTTTGAGGTCACGCCAGCGAGTGAAAGCAGGGCCAATGTTGATCCTTGATGACCCCTCCCCCCCCCTTTTTTTTTCCTCTTCTCAGACAAAACTTATCGTTTCTTTGGTTGTGTTGCTTCTGCCATGATAGCAATAATTGCACATAGGCATTCTTCTTCTTTCTCTTTTAGTTTTCTGGTGGCGCCCAGGCATTCGCATCGACTTCTGTCTTTTTAACGAATGGGGAAAGGGGGAATGATGTATGTCGTAAAGCAAGTCAGCACATTTGTAGTTTTTTGTGTGGCAGGGTTCCTGCCACCCTCCTCAAAATTGCTTTGTGCCACTGAAAGCGATACAGACTCCCTTAGGCCATGAAAAAGGGGTCATTCAACTAGTTGTAAGTCGATGTATCAGCCCAAAAGTTATGAAAATATTTTATGAAGGTTGAAAAGTTAATTAGTGCTGCTTGAAAATATATACACTTTTATTTCTCATTACTTTATAATTGTTTACCATTGTACTATAATTGGAAGGTAAATAACTTTATCTTAAATAAATAAACTAACAAAAAAATAAATAACTTAATTAAATATTTAACATCTTCAGTGCGTTTTTTTCCAGTTGCAAAAACCATGTTGGACCCAGGCTTAGAATTTTGTCATTTTAAGGACAAAGCCACCTGGCCTTTGGCGTCGTCAACCTTTGTCATCAAATAAAACAATAATTTTAAGTCCATAATTAATGTAGCTTTAAGTTTAAGGCTGATCACATTTTTAATATTCACTACTTTCAAATAAATAAGTGAAGCTGTTTATTTCACAGAATTGTGAACTCATGTGAAACTAGCGTGATTGAGTGGTTATAGAAAACTGTAAAAACTGTTGTTACGTTATCGCACTAATTAAAACTTCAAAATTGATTTTATGTTGACTAATCGTACAGCCGTAGCGTGAGTGACTAAGGTGTTGATTTCGGTATAAGTTCTGACTTAACACTAAAATGACGTCACTGTTGTAGGAACGAAACTTGTTCGTAACTTGAGGACCACCTGTAGTATGAGGTACTAGTCGTAGAATAAGCTTCACAATGTTATGAAAACTTACGCCCTAGACATTTATGTCTTATGTTCCTGATAAAGTAGTAATTTGTTTTGAAATTATTTTAATGCAATTATATTATTGATATAGGTAAGCTCGATTGAGAGAAACAGCAGCTTTAGGTTTTGGACTTTTTTGTTTTGGTTTGTGTGAGAACGTTGGCATTCACATTTGTATTCTCATAAGATGGTATACCGTTATTTTTGAAAATTATGTTTGATGTTTTTTCATTGTGTCCCTAAAAGAGACACTAAAACTCATTTTAAAGAAACATACTCAACCACAAATTTTTTTACATTGCAGTTAATTTAACAAGAAGAAAAAAAAAAGAAGACAAACAAATCTACACTATTTGTTTTTCTGCTCATATCTGATTTTTGTCAAAGTGTTTGTCATACGAGGTTATATTTTGTTTAATTGTTACCTTCAAATGCTCACTGATGGTTTTACACTGTTGGTGGTTACATTGTCCACCAGAATACTAATTATTTCAGGGTAAATGAAACACACATCAACGTTCCAATTTGTATTTATTTTTTGGTACAAATGGATCCATTCAAAGCATTTCATAAATCCCCACTGCAGTGCAGATTACAGTGTCAAGGACTTCTCTAATAACTGTAATTGTGGGCTTTTCTTCTCTATCTATGTTGGCACAGGCATGGTGGTAATATTCTGTGTTGCTGCTTGTTATAATGTATGAAATTGACATGTTCTCGTTTATTCGCTATTTTCACTATTTGTGTTTTTACATTTAAATAAGTGTGAGGTCTGCCTATGTTATATATATATATATATATATATATATATATATATATATATATATATATATATATATATATATATATATATATATATATATATATATACATATATATATATATGTGTGGCAAATTAAAAAGTCTGACATTTACTTAATGTAGCCTCTATTTCTTTGGCCACACCATGTGATTTTTTTTATAAATAGCCAGATCCAATGTTATAGGTCAAAAAGGACACAGGGAGATAAAGAGTTGACTTTCCTTGAGCAACAGAGCTAAACCGCTACTGAAATAGCTTCATGGCGAGCTTTGACCTGCTGATAAGATTGTTATAAGTCACCAGCGAAGGCTAACATGAGTGTGTATCATCCCTGAGAGATGTGGCATGATTCATCCCTTTTATATTCCTGACGCACACAAACTACCTGTATCTAGAGAGCCACTCACATCAAGTGACAATTACCACATAAATAGGAAACATGCTTGAGATCATGCAGACTATAGTGACCAATTAAATATGTTTACAAATAATACTAATTGATTAGATTTATATTAACAGGGTCCTCTCTGATGCAACATATTATGCAAAACCAACTTGACCTGTTGGCACCTGTTTTGTGTATTTCAGATCCTCATAAGTCCCAAAAATTGGAAATCAAACCATGGAGGCATGTTGGAGATATTTATAAAATAATTCTGGCTTTTTCCAAACTTGCTCCAAACGAGCCGTTTGGAATTAAAGACTTTAGTGACGTATTTTGCCTTAGTTACGTTTGGAGGACGAGCAGTTGAGGACTCGAGGGTAGAAGGTAGAGGTGGGCATTTTCTTGCACCTCATGATTCGATTATGATTATGATTCAGGAGCTACGATTCGATTAAAAATCAATTTGTGATGCATTTTTAATTTATGTATATTGATACAATTTTACATTTCTTTTCGTTTCACTAAATAAGTGTTTGTCATTTGCAACTTTAAAAACAATGCATTTGTAAAAAGTAACAGTTAAAATAATTCCCTTTACATTCGTTCAATTAATGGAAATGTGTACCAAACTGGATCATAAATGCCCTAAAATATAGGAGCTGGTCGGATCTCTCGGTGAGGTGGCTCGCTGCGGTCATCCAAATTTTAGAACTGTCTGCATTATTTTATTTACAATAAATAAGTCGATTATTGATGTTTACTAATTGATTTTTATAAACATCCATGTCGGAATTGCGATAGATCTAAAAATTTATTATTTACCCCACCTCTAGTAGAAGGGGCACCATGACTGGTTAGAATGACTCGAAACGGGCAACAAAGTGAATGAGTTCCTTGGCTAGCGAGTCCTCTGTGTTGTTGGTTGCTAATTAGTTACTTTTTTAGCTTGTCAGGCGTTGGAAGCTTTGCAACACCCGCCGTGAGTCTTTGGTGTCCAGGTGCGCCTCTACTTTCCTATACTCCATTTTCCCAGCCTTGATGCCTCTCCTGAAATCAGACCTAGCCCTGATTTATTGCTGTCTGTCGCACAATTGGAAGGCAAAGTTTCGGGCCCTAAAAAGTGCCTTGACCTCTGAGATCATTCATAGTTTTTGGTTAGGATGTTGCTTATCCACAGTGACAGTGTCTGTACAATGTGTATTATAAGACAGCAGAGCACCTGTCCTCTCCTGTAGCTCCGGATGGTCGAACACTGACCATGTCATGGTCTGGAAGCAGTCCTGCAGTTGGAAGAGTGCCCCCTCTGAGTAGGTCTTACCAGTCCTGGTCATAGGTTTGCTCTTCTTCTGGAGGGTGGTGTAGGCAGGAACAAGGAGCAGAACGAGGTGGTCAGATGTGCTCTGGTGGGGGAGAGGAACAGTCTTGTAGGGAGGCCTGGGTGATATGGGAAAAAATATATATATTGATACATTTTTTCATATCACGATCTCGTGCATGTGCCTCACAATACGAAGGTCCTGAGTAGTCCTGAGTTCAATCCCAGGCTCGGTAGTCCTGAGTTCAATCCCGGGCTCGGGATCTTTCTGTGTGGAGTTTGCATGTTCTCCTACTAGCGGTGCAACGGTACAGGTAACCAGAGGTGGGTAAAGTAGCCAGAAGTTGTACTCAAGTAAGAGCACTGTTACTTTAGAGATTTATTACTCAAGTAAAAGTAAGGAGTAGTCACCCAAATATTTACCTGAGTAAAAGTAAAAAGTATGTTGTGAAAAAACTACTCAAGTACTGAGTAACTGATGAATAACCTGTTCATTTAATGATGACGGCAACAAATAATGCACAAAAACATAAAAATAGCAATGAGCAAATTCAGAGCCAATAATATCTCTTAAACAACTAAAATTTAGACTTAGACTTAGACTTAGACTTTCTTTTTATTGTCATTCAAATTTGAACTTTACAGTACAGATAAGAACAACATTTCGTTGCATTAGCTCATGGTAGTGCAGGATAAAAAAGCAATAAGGTGCAGATATAAATAAATAAATAGGTTACTCTACAGATAAATATTTTGCACTTTTTCATATGCATCCGCGTTTATGATTGTATGTTATATTGTCTTATTTATTCCAGCTAGTTAATCAATTTTGGGGGGAGTTGAGGGGATAATTATGATGCGTTTAAGAGCAAACAATAATATATATCAAATAATAATACATTAACATAAAAAAAATTAAGGCAAATTGAGCCACAATAACTTAACAGCACCATAGGCTCAGTAGGCAGAGATTACAAAGGGAAATAAAAAGTTAGCCTTTACGCAAACCATAAACTGATAGGTGTGGGCTGCATCTGGGAACACACTGATTGGTGTTTCTATGCATGCGTGTGTGTGTGTGTGACTGTGCGTGTGTGTGTGTGTGTCTATGTGTGTGTGTCTATGAGGCTGCAGTATGTTAATAAATGTCCCAACACGATGTACATTTTACAGTGATTCATAGCAGGGAAGCTAACATCAGCCTACGGTGACAGCCAAAATATCTACTAACGTTACTTACCGCGATGTGCTTCCTCAAATTCATGTAAGCTTAAGCTTGTTAATCATGTGACCGCCTGGCTCTGTTTGATTGGTGAAACAGAGTCATACGTCACCAGTGACTGCATGCGATTGGTGAAACGGAGTCAAACGTCACCAGTGACTGCATCTGATTGGTGAAACGCAGGCATGCGATAGATCCTACTTTGAAGGTCTGTCTGACAAACCAAAACAAACAAAGCGTGCATTAACAGATCGATAAAAATCAGTAGCGAGTAGCGAGCTGAATGTAGATAAATGGAGCGGAGTAAAAGTAGCGTTTCTTCTCTATAAATATACTCAAGTAAAAGTAAAAGTATGTTGCCTTAAAACTACTCTTAGAAGTACAATTTATCCCAAAAGTTACTCAAGTAGATGTAACGGAGTAAATGTAGCGCGTTACTACCCACCTCTGCAGGTAACCCAAGTTACAGTCTGTACCTTGGTTTTAGGGCCACATTTGTTTCTTCTTTTACAGTACGTTTTGGGGTAAAACAACTTTTTTTTTCCTCTTTTTATTGTGCTTGTTATCACAAACTTCATTCTGCAGTAAACAGTATGAGTGGTGTACTAAATACTGGAATACTTTTTTTTCAAGTTAATATTTACAACACTTTCAAATGGTAAATTATTATTGGTATTCTTTGAATACTCATATACATCAGTGTTTTTCATCAGTGGTTTGGCAAGCGGTGACCTAGGTTTTGGCGTTTTTTAAATCTCAAATTCTGTATGTTATGAATAATGAAAATACATTAAAGTGCAGTTTGAATTTGAAGTACCGGTACTGTGAAAAAAAAAAAGTGTACCAGCACATAAAACATGTTTATTGATTATTTCAGGAACAAAATGTTTTTATCCACAAACTCAAAAATTATTTTAACAAAAACTCTCTGCGAGGTTTTTAGTACATGTTGTATCAAAGGAGTTGAATTAGAGCAAACACCTATACAAAAAGTTCAGTCAAAAATATTTAAAAAATGTCTTTTTTTTGTTGATTAAATTAGGTGTTCTTTTTTCTCCGAGTTGCGGAAAAATGCAGTAGTTCAGTCACAAAGACATGTGCTTGTCTGCTAGTCCGCATTCAGGGCAGGATTACTGTGCACCACAACTTGAACTCAAGTTGTCAGGGAGACTAATGTCTGTCACTGAAATTGCTCTTTCTTCTAAAAGTTATGTTTGAACTTCTATGCTAATGTTGGCCATATTTCTTTATTTTGTTCTTTTGGGCTGCACTTCCAGCTGTGTAAGGAGAAGAGGCACAATGCTGATTGGATATTATTTATGTCGTGACGGTGGTGGACCGCGACGATCGCACACTGACACAAAGACATTCACAATAACACGAAATGCTCACGTACACAAACGCAAACATATACAAAGACACACACAGGATAACGGTCAGTAAATGCGGATTGTTCCATACAGGATTATATACCGAGCACCATTGCTCCCCTTCTGTTTACTACTGCGGTATCTTCTAACACAGTAATTTTCAACCTTTTTTGAGCCAAGGCACATTTTTTGCGTTGGAATAATCCAGAGGCACACCACCCTCAGAAATCATAAAAAAACGAAACTCAGTTGACAGTAAAAAGTCGTCGTCGCAATTGTTGGATATGACTTTAAACCATAACCAAGCATGCATCAATATAGCTCTTGTCTCAAAGTAGGTGTACTGTCACGACCTGTCACATCAGGCCTTGACTTATTTTGAGTTTTTTGCTGTTTTCCTGTGTGTACTGTTCTAGTTCTTGTTTTGCGCTTGGTGGCTTTTTCTCTTTTTTTGGTATTTTCCTGTAGAAGTTTCATGTCTTCCTTTGGGCGATATTTCCCGCATCTGCTTTGTTTTAGCAATCAAGAATATTTCAGTTGCTTTTATCCTTCTTTGTGTGGACATTGTTGATTGTCATGTCATGTTCGGATGTACATTGTGTACGCTGTCTTTGTTCCACAGTAAGTCTTTGCTGTCGTCCAGCATTCTGTTTTTGTTTACTTTGCAGCCAGTTCAGTTTTAGTTTTGTTCTGCATAGCTTCAATGCCTTTTCTTAGGAGCACTTACCTTTTGTTTATTTTTGGTTTAAGCATTAGACACCTTTTTCCCTGCACGCTGCCTCCCGCTGTTTCCAACATCTACAAAGCAATTAGCTACCGGCTGCCACCTACTGATATGGAAGAGTATTACACGGTTACTCTGCCGAGCTCTCGACCGCACAGACACTCAACAACAATACATAATTTGCTGACTATAATTAATGGTTTGCAAAAAATATTTTTAACCCAAAAAGGTGAAATTAGATTATCCCCCACGGCGCACCAGACTGTATCTCGCGGCACACTAGTGGTTGAAAAACACTGTTCTAACAGACATTTCCGCCACGTTAAAACAAGGAAATATGCTAACAGCTCATCACCATGATCAAATTCAAATTAATCGCGAACAATGATCTACTACTTGAAAGACATCCTTACTTAAAGGCTCGCTTCAAGATTAGAGTTAACCCAATCCAAGGTATTCACACTTTGGATTGGGCACTGTATGTATTCCATATAACTGGGATGCACATTCTTCAAGCAGGCTTTGTCAAAGTCCCCAGCCACAAAAAATGCTCATTCTTGATGGGCCTGCATCTGCTTGTTGATAGCATCATGCAGTAGAAAGAGGGCTAAGATTACATTAGCTTGGGGGGGTATGTAAACAGCTGTTAGAATTACTGGTAGGTACTACTGTAATGGCCTCTAGATCCGGTGTAGGTTTTTTTACAGTTTGTCCTCCAGTCGTTGAGTGTGTATATGCACAGCACTCCCCCTCTGCTCTTACAGGAGTAATTGATGCGATGAAAGCGGTGCAGACTGCGGCCTTTTAGCTAAACAGCTATGTCCGGGATGAGCAGGTGTAACCACGATTCTGGAAATAATAGCTATCTTGAACCCTGTTGTTGCTCGTCACTGTGAGCCCGGAGTCAAATTATGACCAAAGCACCATCATTAACGTTATGTAGATCACAAGGAAGTGTTTTTAATGTAGAAAAAAATCACAATATGATACTGTATTTATAATATTGCAATTACTAAAATTGGTGTTTGCATGGATGAAAGAACAAATCTCAAATCACTTATTATGTCATGCCTGAGCATACCTGCAGTCTTAATTCCTATGTGGGACATTCAAAGCTGTAATTATAGGTAACATCATACTTGCCAACCCTCCCGTTTTTAGCGGGAGAATCCCGGTATTCAGTGCCTCTCCCGACAACCTCCCGGCAGAGATTTTCTCCCGACAAACTCCCGATATTCAGCCGGAGCTGGAGGCCACGCCCCCTCCAGCTCAATGCGGACCTGAGACTGAGTGGGGACAGCCTGTTCTCACGTCCGCTTTCCCACAATATAAACAGCTTGCCTGCCCAATGACGTCATAACATCTAGGGCTTTTAGAGAGTAGCGTGGACAACTGCGCACACAACAAAGAGACGAAGCAGAAGAACGAGGAAATTACAGACATGGCGACGCCGTCGACGAGCAAAATGAAGACATATGCTTGCAAGTTCCAAAACGAATGGAAACAAGAATTTCAGTTCATCCAGGACAGTTCGAAGGGGAAGGTGTATGTTGCCTGTAAATATGTAGAACAGACTTCTCCATTGAACACGGTGGCCGAAATGATATACTCATCATGAACGGAGAAGTTAAACAGGACAATACTGCCATCTAATGGATAGCCACCGGAACACTGGAAGTCAAGTATTTATTTTATGTAAATAAAATAAATATATATATATATATATATATATATATATATATATATATATATATATATATATATATATATATATATATATATATATATATATATATATATACTGTATATATATATATATATATATATAGCTAGAATTCACTGAAAGTCAAGTATTTCATATATATATATATATATATGAAATACTCGAGTTGGTGAATTCTAGCTGTAAATAACCACGCCCCCCCCCCCCCCCCCCCCACACACACACACACACACACACACACACACACACCTTACCCCCCACCTCCCGATATTGGAGGTGTCAAGGTTGGCAAGTATGGGTAACATAGTCACATAGTTGCATTTGTCTGTTCTGAAAAGACAGGTATATAGATTCTACTGTGCAAAAACCGGCATTCACAAGAAACACAATTACATTGATAATAACACAAGAATATCATTCAGCACGGTGCAAACCTTCACCAAGGTCAAAATACCTTTGTCGTTGCGGCAGTGTTCTCCATCTTCTTAGTCTTTGATTTGGGCTATTCACATTCATTCATTCAAACAAAAACTTGTTTTTATTTCCCACAGGGTGTAATTGCCGACCCTCACATTGCCTTGGCCCTTGCTTCAGAGTCAAAGCTGGTCAAAGAGAAAGCAGAGGATATGCCAGATCCATTTTCTGAATCCCAAGCCATCAAGATAGGTAGAGCTGCACCTCTCTCAGGCAAGCCATCCTTCATATACCCACACAAAAGAGATAAGTATTACATGATATAAGCAACATGTGTACTTGTTTGCTTACTAGTGAAAACATTCAAATCAAACTTCTCTGATGGCTTCTTTTCTTTCTGATATTTCTGACGTTTGTGTTTGTATATGTATACCCTATCTCTTTTTCTAATACTCTAACAAGCTCAATCAACTGGGGGGTTTTGACTTTTATTTTGCAATTAAGCATACACACTGGATGCAGCACATATGAGCACCTGAACACTTACCGTTAATGGAGTCAACCAAGGAGGACTCGTCCGGGGGGAGCAAGAAGGGGGATCTAAAATTCCTTTTATTTTTTAATTTAAAAGTTGCTAAGTATGCCCACAACATCCATGATATTTATATACACAGGTGTCAGGGCCAAATATGCAAATTTGTAAAAAGTGTAATCTAATTTGTGTCTGCACAAATAAAGTCTCCCCCTTCTAAATACTTTACCCCGGGTGAACATCTGGTGCTTTTAGCTACTAAAATGTGAAACATTGTCATTGTTTTAAATTTTTGTCACATATTCAATCCATAATGCATTAGAAAACTGTTAATAACTTAAAGGACTAAGGTGCCGTCTTTAACAACATATTTCATGGTGCATGTAGGTGGTATTTATGCCAAAAGCAATAGGAGAATGTCGAGATGGTTATCAATGACTATACATGTTAAAATATCTGAACTGACCTTGCTGCTTAGATTTTAAAAGTAATGTCTATATCCATATTTATATATCTGTACTTGCCCATAGCACAACCTTTTTAAAATCACTATCAAAAAGCTTCCATTTTTCATGAAGGGGCATTTGCAAATAACCACTTGATGACTGCTAAAGTGTCTTTCTCTAAGTTGCCACCTGCGCCACAAAATGTAGCTAACTGCCAACCTGCTGCAGGTTATTACAAGTGCTGACGGTTCACGTCTTCTACTAAACAACATTCAGACCCGAGAGGAAACTGTATTACCATGACAACCTTTGTACTACCAGCCACAAAGGCTGATTAGAGCCTCAGGCCTCACATTGTCACTAGTAATGTGATGTTGAGTGCTACATTCAACACTATTTCACGCATGCTGTGGGAAGAGAATTACAGTAAATGTGACAGGATAACATTTTGAGTGCTGCTAACTGCAGGTGTATAGCCTTAGGCTTTTTGGTAAGTATTATCTATTAGTGTGTTCATTGAGATGAAGTTTATTTAGGCATGCAGGGTGATACTATTGCCTGTTCAGTACATCAGTCACATCAATAAAAACACGTCAGCCTGTTAATTAGCAGTAGGGTTGCAAAATCCCGGGGATATTCAAAGTTGGAAAGTTTCCATGGGAGTTAACGGGAATATATGGAAACTAACGGGAATTAACTGGAAATTAATGGGAATAAACATTGAATGCAACATTTTAGATCTTGCAGCATGATTATTAGCTAAAACAACCTGATGTAAGGCAAATTCAGTAGAATTTCAACCCTTCACTGTGCCATACTTGCCAACCCTCACAAATTTTCCGGGAGACTCCCGATTTTCAGTGCCTCTCCCGAAAATCTCCCAGGACAACCATTCTCACGAATTTCTTCCGATTTCGAGCCAGACTTAAGGCACGCCCCCTCCAGGTCCGTGCGGACCTGAGTGAGGACAGCCTGTCGTCACGTCCGCTTGGCCAACCAAAAAGTAACCACAGAACACTAGTGTTCTGTGGTTACTTTTTGGTTGGCCAACGGTTTACGTTGTATTGCGCACCCTGACAGCAAGTATGGGAGTCGGTTCTGAAGTATCAAGTAAAGAGACGTAACTTCATCACCTCGCCTGGTTATTGACTCCAACCCAGAATATTACACTGCCCATACCTATGCCCCTTCAAAGGCTGTGCTACTGGCTGCAAAGCATTGCACTTTCAAATACAACAATGAGTAGAGAGGAGTGTTATGTGTGTATATGTGTAAATAAATGAACACTGAAATTCAAGTATTTATTTTATTTATATGTATATATATATAATAAAATACATATATATATATACCGTAATTTCCGGACTATAAGCCGCTACTTTTTCCCCTCGTTCTGGTCCCTGCGGCTTATACAAGGGTGCGGCTTATTTACGGCCTGTTCTTCTCCGACACCGACAAAGAGGATTTCGGTGGTTTTAGTACGCAGGAGGAAGACGATGACACAATGATTAAAGACTGACTTTTCATATACCGGTAGGCTGGTTATTTTGATAACGTACAGGCGAGCACTTTGTATTACTTTGCACCGTTGTATTATTTGTACTCTGCACGAATGCTGTTCGCCATGTCAAAGATGTGAAAGTTTGATTGAATGATTGAAAGATTTATTGTTAATAAATGGGACGCTTTGCGTTCCCAAACAGTCATCTCTGTCCCGACAATCCCCTCCGTGGTAGCAGGAACCCCTATATACTACGGTAATTACACATCAAAACCCTGCGGCTTATATATGGAGCAATCTGTATTTTCCCCTAAATTTAGCTGGTGCGGCTTATAGTCAGGTGTGGCTTATAGTCCGGAAATTACGGTATATATATATATATATATATATATATATATATATATATATATATATATATATATATATATATATATATATATACAGCTAGAATTCTAGCTATAAATATACTCTTCTCCCCTTAACCCCCCCCCAAAAAAAAAAATCTCCCGAATTTGGAGGTCTCAAGGTTGGCAAGTATGTACTGTGCATTCCTCCATCACATGTGCAGTGCATTCTTTCATCACATGCACAGATAATTCCCAGCATGCTACACACTGCAGCAGGGGTATTGAGGCCACACTAGTATTTGAGCCCAAGGACTTCATCCTGTCAGGTAAGTTTTACTTACCTGACTGGATGATATTACTGCGGTAAATATATTTGATCTATGGTTTTTAAGTTTAATAGAGGTGTAATTGCTTGTTACTGTATGACTGTAGACTACTCCGGCAGACTTCCACTCAAGCTAGCTAGCTGTTCCTGTACTTGTTAAATTATTTTGGGGCCAATATCTCTAGCTAGCTAGGTTTATGTACCACCACAGTCTCATAATGAACCGAAAATATTTGTCTGTTAGCCGTAATGCTAACTTTCTTAATGTTAAATCCCATTCAATTATGCTAACAATGATAGCGATCCGAATTTACCTTTTTTGTGATCTGTAAAGTTCAACTAGCAAATACTAAATCAAAACGTGTAGTTTCCTCTGCCTTCTGTTCTGCTAGCCATTCTGTTGTCATACAAGAATGTAGGTTATACCTTGATTTAGCATGCTAATTGAGTGTTCATTTATTCATCTAGCCTATTTCTATTAATTTGTCCATCAGTAAAATATTTTTAAAGACTACTCCAATTGTTTAGCTGACTATTTATATCTGTGTGTGGCATTGCTTTAGTGTTTTACAAGAATAAATAAATACAAACAGAATAATGCCACGTACACCATCTGATGTGTGGAGACATTTCACCCCAACCAATGTAGGCGGAAAACTGTGTACATTTACAAATACTGTGCAAAGAGCTACGTCAAAAATGCCACAAAGATGCAGCAGCATATAGACAAGTGCCCAATAATATATAATTATTGTAATTCCCCATTCATTCCCGTATATTTCCATTAATTCCCATGGACGGTGTCCAACTTTGAATAAGCAAAAAATGGTCAATATTTCCAAACTTAACTTCCCCTGGTAAATTTCCGGAAATTTACCGGAAACTTTCCACCCCTTTGCAACCCTAATTAGCAGTTAAGATGCCCATGCCATAACGCTGCCTCCACCATGTTTGATACATGTTGTGGTATGCTTAAGATCACGAGCTGCTCATTTCCTTTTCCCACATTTTTTTGCATAATGCCGATACAAGTTGGTATTGGTTTCATGTGTCTAAATAATCAGATTCTACAGCACGGGATGTTTTTCAAGATGTTGTTTGACTTTCCTGTTCTTGGATGTTACATTGGTTGGCACCTTAAGGGTATCTTTTGACAGTGATTGGTCAAACTTCTTTAGAGTATTTCTGTCTTCTCTTTGTTTTTCTCTGCATTCATTCAATTTAGTTCTGATTCATTGCATTAGTGTTGCACACTCAAATCATCGTAAACACATTGTCTGTTTTTTTCCATTGTATTGTTGGATCTTTTACATTTTGAAATCTTATGCTGTGTTTTGCAAGTATAGAGATGATTGGTGGTGGGTTTCTCCATATTTCATGTTGGGGTTATCCTCTCCCTGATTTAAACGTTGTCTCTCAACTCACTTTTTTCAGCCATCATAGAAGAACAACAATTTTTTATTTAATAAATGTGTGGTATATGAAAGTAGATGGTATGTATTGCCTACCTGTAATCTCTTCAATCCAAAAAGCTTTTCTTCATCTACTTACTTTACCTTCTTGTTCTAGGAAGCTGTAATGTTCTTTTAAGTGGTACAATTATAAGTTGGCGAATGACTCATTTTAGGAACCTAGATACACCTAAAGAATGATTGTTTTTTTTGGAAATGGCAACTTGATAAGTAAAAATGAAGACTCACCTGAATACAGTAAGTTGTTGTTGTCAACACGCACTTTAGTAAAGCAGTAGGTGGCAGGACCACTTCACCAGCTGACATTTCTAAATAGCTAAACGCATATAAAAATGTATAGTAAAACCTCCTGTAATAACATCTACTGAATATGTACTAATCGGAATTCAACCAGTATTGTAAAGCAGCATTTGAAAGTTTCCAAAAAAATACAAAATAAAAATACCGCCTTGAATATTACCATGTGAGACCTCAGCAAATCCTAAAAATTGCTTAGTACAACATGGTTGAATCAACAACGATAATAAAACGGAATGTACCGAAAGTAACCCGCAATTAGCCTTTATGTGAAGCCACCTGTCTTTCACAAAATAGGTAATGCCAACAATTAAGATTGCAAAAATGATCGCACAAATGTTCAGCTCACTCAGGAGATCTGGGTTATCTACTTTTTCACATGATGAAATATCTGGCTTCTACACGTCTTAACTGATTGAAACCATTCCAACGTCAAATTGTTAATCTCATACAGGTCATTCAGGTGATCTGTTTTTCACATTTCAAAGCTTGTTACTTTTTTGTTAACAAACATCCAATTGATGCGGTTATATTTTCACGACTTAATCAATTCATACCTTTAAAAATCCTGCATTAATTCTACATTTCAACATCATTTTGAACAGCTTCAACTCTGCAGTATTCACATGCAAATTGTTTCAGAAATTACATTATCTTATTTGAGTTGTAAAATTATCTATAATTGCCTGCAGCTATTTCGCCTCTGTCTCCTGACACACTATAAAGCAGTGGTCTCCAATTTTCATCATTATATGAGCCACTTTGACAAAATAACAGGGAAGACGAGCTATTTGTGTTTTATTTAAATAACTGGCAACGTCTATAGTGTACTTAACTTACAAAGCAGAAGTCCGCTCAAAGAGTGCAATCATTGGGTTTGTGTTATTTTGTGATAATGTGTCATTAAATAGATGCATAATGTCTGAATTGAACAGCTATAAAATACTAAAAGTTAAAACAAATTTTTTGGAGCCTTTGGTGAGCAATTCAAAATCAGGTGGCGAGCTACTGGTCGTACACAAGCTACCTATTGTAGAACCCTGTTATAAAGTGGTGATGACTGTCCCAGTTTGGCATATTTTAATGTTATTACACTAGAGTTGTGCAATTAAAGACCATATGTGATATAAATGATACACATTTGGCAGATAGGGCTTTTAATACTATTGATATATCGTGATAATGCATGTTGATGACACATTCTAGCTGTGTCCTGCAAATATGACAGCGGCGAACGTAGTCATGCTCAATGCAATGTAGCATCCTTACTAGCGTGTCAGCGGCTAACGTCCCTCGACAGTGCAGCTTCTAAATCACTAATCTTCTCCTCCATGGTGGCAAAAAAAGTATGATCACGAGAGGACAGGAAATAGCTAAACATGTTCGGAGGATATGCTAACCGCTAAGCTAGCCCTTGAGTTTAAACAAAGGTGGGCGGATCGATACAAATACTGACACTGACAATACTAGGTACAGTATCAGTATATGGTCAATACTACAGTGATCAGATCGATTGTTTTATCCCAAAATGTTTTTTTTTGTTTTTGTAATTGTTTACAAATTCAGGAAACAAGAGGCAATATTCGTTTAGCTATGTTGAATTACTGACTATGTTATTTATTTTGTGTGTGTCATAAAAAGGAATACGTAAATAATTTGAATATTAATTGATATTGTCGATTTAGGATGAACTTTGGTATGGCCAAATCTGCCCCTGTTACTACTTACTACTGGCTCAATAACCAAATTTGTAGTATAGGCCAAAACTAGTGTTGCATTTTAACAGAAAATGTAGATGGAACCATGCTACAACAGAAAGTAACCTGCTAATAACAATAGAATAACAAGTAGATGAATAATAGTTTTGAGAACGTAATACAACTGGAAATTACGTATTGTTACCACATAGGTCAGCAGCTAAATTAGAAGCATTTGTAACAAGTTTTGAAATTGTTTGATTATCATTTATAAGCCAAATAGTATATTGTGATATATATCGTTACCGCAAGAGGCTGAAATATAACACACAATATAGATTTTAGGCCATATAAGTTGAAGCTTAATAATAGTCTCGATCATCACCAAAAAAAACTTTAAAATACAAACACAAACATAACATCAGTTCAAACAAGATCGCTTAGTAGTTATTGCACTTGCTCACCTCCTCAAATTGATACTTGGCTTGTACAAAATTTCAAAACGACACAAGCTCTTGAAATGTAAAATATTTGATTGGGTATTTACTAGGGCTGTGAATCTTTGGGTGTCCCACGATTCGATTCAATATCGATTCTTGGGGTCACGATTCAATTCAAAATCGATTTTTTTTTCAATTCAACACGATTCTCGATTCAAAAACGATTTTTTCCCAATTCAAAAGGATTCTCTATTCATTCAATACATAGGATTTCAGCCGGATCTACCCCAGTCAGCTGACATGCAAGCCGAGTAGTAGATTTTTGTAAAAAGCTTTTATAATTGCAAAGGACAATGTTTTATCAACTGATTGCAATAATGTAAATTTGTTTTAATTATTAAATGAACCAAAAATATGACTTATTTTATCTTTGTGAAAATATTGGACACAGTGTGTTGTCAAGCTTATGAGATGCGATGCAAGTAAGTGTAAGCCACTGTGACACTATATTTTTTTTTATTTTTTTTTATAAATGTCTAATGATAATGTCAATGAAGGATTTTTAATCACTACTATGTTGAAATTGTAACTAATATTGATACTGTTGTTGATAATATTCATTTTTGTTTCACTACTTTTGGTTTGTTCTGTGTCGTGTTTGTGTCTCCTCTCAATTGCTCTGTTTATTGCAGTTCTGAGTGTTGCTGGGTCGGGTTTGGTTTTGGAATTGGATTGCATTGTTATGGTATTGCTGTGTATTATTTTGTTGGATTGATTATTTAAAAAAAAAAAAAAAAATAGATTTTTTAAAAATGAGAATCGATTCTGAATCGCAA
This sequence comes from Entelurus aequoreus, assembly GCF_033978785.1. Lineage (NCBI taxonomy): Eukaryota > Metazoa > Chordata > Actinopteri > Syngnathiformes > Syngnathidae > Entelurus > Entelurus aequoreus. The sequence goes on from NC_084738.1 coordinate 31,166,013, forward strand.
AACGTGAGAATCACGATTGGAATTCGAATCTATTTTTTCCCACACCCCTAGTATTTACTAAAGGTTGAATTGGCTGAGTAACAATATGATATAATGATGTTTTGCCAACAAATCATTTTTTTTATCCATCAATATTTTAGAAAAAAAAAAACATTAACAAAATATTTCACAATCTTTAGGGAACAGAAAAAAGAATTGGCAATTTATTGAAAGTTTATACACTTTAAAAATATGTATAAATCCCAATAGGGCTTGAATGATTTTGAGTGCACCACTGTGTTGTTGATTTGAGTTTGAATTTTTTTGAAGCCAATATAGGTCTAAGAACCTGCAAGTGTCTTGTTTTCTTTTTCTCAGCTTAGATACCGTACTAACACAACCTTTCCACAAAATGGTCTTGAAAAATGGTCTGAAACCTGGCAGTAAATAGTATAGCTGCTAATTAATAATATGTATAGTCAATGCAAAGTGTTACTGTGCATTCATGTCATGTTAAAAAACAAAAAGAAAATAAAGATTGTATGTGTAGGTTATCATTGTACCATTAAAACAATACATTGGTATATAAGTATCTAGTCTTACCAGTTGTTACGTCATTGCTCTATTATTTTCAGCTTTGATCACCTTGGTTCTCAAACCAATGTTTACATTGTACTCAAACAAAAATAGGCCCAACTATTTTCACATTTTGTGTTTTGATTGTGTAGGATCTCTTTAAACATGCTACTGTAATTATGAATTTTTAAAACTTGTAATAATGTATGGTAACAATAGTGTTGTATAAACCAAGATAGTGTGAGTGTGAAATTACACCATGAACTTTCAGTGTTAGCCACAAAAGGCAGTTTTGAGACAGGGGCTAAGAAGTATGTACTTTTATTATATGATTGTTTACCCAAGATGCCAAGATTGAGAACGTAAAGCACAAAGGAGATTACAAAAAAAAAGGCCAGTTGAATACATGAGCTCAAAGTGAACAAATGACCCTTCGGAAACAGCTGCTTGCATGGATGGAGGCCTGCTTTGTCCCTGCAAAGCACTTCTCAATTTG